>NC_137040.1:18308350-18335850 GCF_032717465.1 Coenobita brevimanus | reverse complement strand
AAGTAAGAAGTGGAAGAAGACTATAAAAGAGTTTGGAAAAATTGGAGCAAGGACTGTATTGGTGTGGATGAAAGTAGGTATACAAGCTTGGGTGTGCGTATGCGCAGACAGTGGACCGAGTGACGAGTGAAAGATGAGTTTTGGACAAGTGTAGAAGCATGTATGGACAAGTTTGAGAGGAGCAAGAGAGTGTTTTTGATTGGAGACATGAATGGCAAAGTTGGGAATGTACGAGTGGATGGAGTGGTTGGTCAGTGGGGTGTGCCAGCTGAAGTAGATGGGAATGGTAGTGCTTTGGTGGACATCTGGGCTGGTAAAGGGTTGGCAATAGCCAACACCTTCTTTCGGCATAAGATGATCCACAGATAGACATAGTCATGGGGAGGATGAACGATGAACTTGTTGAACGAAAGGTAACGATAGATTACGTGTGTGTGGATGAGCGAATGGGAAGACAAGTGTTGGATGCAAGAGTGTGGAGAGAGTGGGGGAATGGAATCTCGGACCATCACTTACTGTAGTGATGACCAAGGTAAGGCTGCAAAGAGAAAGGGTGAAGAGACGAAGGGGAAGACAGGAGGAAACAGCTCCTGTGGAAAGAGTGGAGAATTTGCAAGATAGTGTGAATATGGCAGAGTATAAGAACATAGTGGAAGAAAGATTGGGAAGGTATAAGTCAGAGCAGATGGAAGGGTGGAAGATGTATGTGAGATATTCACGGAAGACATAGGCGCAACATGTGAGGTGGTTTGTGAAGTGAGGAGGAGATGCAGGGGTGTGCAAGGGACAGCATGGTGCAATGAGGTGAAACGAGCTGTGGAAAAAAGAAGGCATATAGAGTGCCTAGCGAGTAGAGGTAGGGGAGAAGATGAGAGAGAAGAGAGAGGTATATGTGAGCAGGAGAAGGGAGGTGAAGAGATTGGTGAAGGAGAGTAAGAAGAAAGTGGATGAAGAGTTTGGGAGAAATCTGAGTGTAAAATGGAGGGAGCGTAAGAAATTGTTTTGGAAGGAGGTAAAGAAAGTAAGACAGTGTGAAAGAGGAAATAGTAGGGGAGTGAAAGATGGGAATAATAGATTGCTGGTGGAGAAAGGAGAGAAACTGAGGGGATGGAAGGAGCACTTTGAGGATTTGTTGAATGTAGAGAGTGAGAGCAATGCGAGTATAAGTGGTTGGGGAATGGCTGGGAGAAGAAGAGATGAGAGGAGGGAGGAAGAGATCAGTAGGGCGGAAGTAGTGGAAGCAGTGAGGAAGATCAAGATGAAAATGGCCCCAGGAATTAATGGAGTGTGTGGTGAAATGCTGAAGTATGGGGGTGAGATTGTTGTGGAGTGGATATGGAAGTTGTGTAGATTGGCTTGGGAAGAGGGAAGGGTTCCAGAGGACTAGAAATCAGGTATTATTGTTCCATTGTACAAAGGAAAGGGGAAGAGAGAGAAGTATGTGGTAACCATTGGGGTATTTGCCTTCTTAGTGTGACTGGAAAAATATTTGGTAGAATACTCATTGATAGGGTTAGGCATATGACAGAGGAGCTAGTTGGAGAAGAACAGGGGGGATTTAGGAATGGAAAAGGATGTGTAGATCAGATATTTGTTCTAAAATGTTTAGTGGAGAAGTATTTAGAGAAGGGAAAGAATGTGTATGCTGCCTTCATGGACTTGGAGAAAGCTTATGACAGAATAGCCTAGATGGGCAAGGTATGTGGAAGGTATTAAGAATATATATGGAGTGGAGGGGAAGTTGTTGAGTGCTGTGAAGAGTATGTACGACGGAGCTAGGGTTACGGTGCGAGTGGATGGTGAGCAGAGTTCTCTGATCTAAATGTGGGACTGAAACAGGGATGTGTGATATCTCCATGGTTGTTTAATATATACATGGATGGGGTTGTAAAGGAGGTGCAAGGTAGGGCAGTGGATGTGGAGGTGGCTCTAATGAATGAGGGTGAGATGTGGAAGATTCCGGTGTTGCTGTTTGCTGATGATACAGTATTGTTGAGTGAAGATGAATGGGAGTTGCAAGGTTTGGTGAATGAATTTGGGACAGTGTGTAGGAAGAGGAATCTGAAAGTGAATGTAAACAAGAGTAAAGTTATGGTGTTTGAGAGAAATGAAGTCACAGAATGCACAGTGAGGTTGGATTGTGAGGATATGGAGAATGTGAGTGCATTCAAGTACTTGGGTAGTGTGATGAGTAAGGACGGAACTTAGGGGAATGAAGTTCTTGAAAGAGTAGAGCAGGGAAGGAAGGTTGTTGGTTTACTGAAAGCAGTGATAAGAAATAGGGAGGTGAGTATGGAGGTTAAGAAATCACTGCATGATAGTATTGTGATCCCTACCCTGACATATGGAAGCGAGACATGGACCTAGCTAGAAGGGAACAAGTCAAGAGTGAGAGCAGTGGAAATAAGTTACTTGAGAGGAGGATGTAGAGTGACATGGAGGGACAGGTTGATAAATGAAGAAGTGAAGGAACGTTGTGGGGTGGATGTGGATATGGTTGAGAAAATTAGGAGAAATACTCTGAGGTGGTTTGGACATGTGGAGAGAATGGAAAATGAAACGCTGACTGAGAGGGTGTGTGTAGGTGAAGTGGAGGGAGGGAGAGGGAGGGGTAGACCGAGGATGAGGTGGAGGGATGGAGTTGAGAGATATATGAGGGCGGGGGGAGGGCAGTCAAATGGTGGGTGACAGAGACTTGGAGGCGTTTTGTCTGCGGCCACCCTTTGCGGGATTGGGGCGTCGGGCTACTGTATAAATACGTAGATAGTGTATGTATGTGTGTGTGTGTGTGTGTACATAAGGCCGTGTTATGACTTGGTGCTAATTCTTCATTATTTCTTCGTTTAACACAACGCAACACCACGCCAAGGATACAGTACAACGCCACTCCATTCTTGCTACCCTGGTGTACCGTAGACTTCATACTGTGTTACCTCCACTCCATGCCACCGCCCTCATATACAGCAGGTCCTCTCCATTGCCACATGACCAGTCACAGTCTGAGTGCCTTTGGAGATTTCGCAACACCTCTTATTAGCCGATTTATTCTGCACATTGCACCTTAGGAGTCCTTTTTTATGTTGTTGATGCAAACTACTCATATCGATATAAATGTAAACATACTATACAAGGGAATGTGAAGGTGTCCTATGCAAGGTAAATCGCTAAGGCAAAGGAGCCACGAAGCCTGCTATGCCACTCATCATACGTGCCGTTGTGCTATAATGTCATTGTAGCCAGTCATAAAATACACTGCTTCATAACTCTCCATTGTGGTTCATAACTCTCCACAGTAATCTGGTTCCACCTCATCACATTATACTATTACCTCACTCCATCTTACCACACTATTAAGTCCACCGTACCACACATTTGCCAGTATTACTCCACTGCCAACCTGACTCCATCTTACCACACTATTAAGTCCACCGTACCACACATTTGCCAGTATTACTCCACTGCCAACCTGACTCCATCTTACCACACTATTAAGTCCACCGTACCACACATTTGCCAGTATTACTCCACTGCCAACCTCACTCCGTCTCACCACAATTTACCTATTACTTCAGTAATTTGCAACTTAATTTAACTCCACTTCACCCCACCACAACCTAATGCCATCCACAATCCTCTGTAACTCAACTCCACCTCACCACACACTTCAATCCCTTAAACCCCACTCCACCTCACCACAATCCCTTAAACCCCACTCCACCTCACCACACACTTCAATCCCTTAAACCCCACTCCACCTCACCACAATCCCTGTAACCCCACTCCACCTCACCACAATCCCTATAACCCCACTCCCTCACCACAATCCCTATAACCCCACTCCACCTCACCACAATCCCTGTAACCCCACTCCACCTCACCACAATCCCTGTAACCCCACTCCACCTCACCACAATCCCTATAACCCCACTCCACCTCACCACAATCCCTGTAACACCACTCCACCTCACCACAATCCCTGTAACACCACTCCACCTCACCACAATCCCTATAACCCCAATCCATCTCACCACAATCCTTGTAACACCACTCCACCTCACCACAATCCCTATAACCCCACTCCACCTCACCATTATCCCTATAACCTCACTCCACCTCACCACCATCCACTATAATCCCGTTCCACCTCACGACAGCCTATTATAACTTGGCTCCACCCCAACCAACCCCACCTAGCCTGGTCCTGGTCCTGGTCCCTTCTACGCCCCTACCAAGCTTCCTGTCACTCAGCCTACCACAAATTCCACCTCACGTCGTCACATTCCACACTGCCATAAGGGTCTGTGTGATCTGTGTATCTGTTTGCAGCACCTTAACCAACCACACATCCTCACCACGGCATTATACATTTGACCTAACACTAAAGCAGGTGTTCTTAAAGTAGTGCCTCGATACCCCCAGGGGGTATCGAAATGGCTTCTTGGGGGTATCCAGAAAGGTATCCTGAAAAAAGTAAAAATCGTGTATGGTAACTACTAACTAATCTGTGTATGAACGTTATTTTGTTGAAAATATAAATATAGGAATCTATAGAATGCAGCTGTTTGTTCATAGTCGTTCTCTCTCTCTCTCTCTCTCTCTCTCTCTCTCTCTCTTTTCCCCTCCAGGAAACTGAAAGTGGAAGGAGTAACAGTATTAGAGAGGGAGTATCGGGTTGACTCGCAGTTGAATCTTGGGGTATCGGGTCTGAAAAATTTATGAACCACTGCACTGAAGGATTACACTACCTTCCCCTCCACACCACACCACACCAAACCACACAAACACCAAAGGATTACACTACCTTCCCCTCCACACCACACCACACCAAACCACACCACACCACACAAACACCAAAGGATTACACTACCTTCCCCTCCACACCACACCACACCACACCACACCACACAAACACCAAAGGATTACACTACCTTCCCCTCCACACCACACCACACCACACAAACACCAAAGGATTACACTACCTTCCCCTCCACACCACACCACACCACACCACACAAACACCAAAGGATTACACTACCTTCCCCTCCACACCACACCACACAAACACCAAAGGATTACACTACCTTCCCCTCCACAACACACACCACACAAACACCAAAGGATTACACTACCTTCCCCTCCACACCACACACCACACCACACCACACCACACAAACACCAAAGGATTACACTAACTTCCCCTCCACACCACACCACACCTAACACCAAAGGATTACACTACCTTCCCCTCCACACCACACCACACAAACACCAAAGGATTACACTACCTTCCCCTCCACACCACACTGCACCGCACCACACCACGTCTAACACTATAGGATTACACTACCTTTCCCTCCACGCCACTCGTCGTTACACAACACTACTCCACACCACACTGAACCACACCACACCACACCACATAAAATAAAACTAGCCCCACCACACCACAACCCACCACAACACCACGCTTTAGACCACACCATTCCTTACAGCAGCCTCATATACTCCCATTCTTTATAATAGTACATCTCACAACGCATCACAGCACGGCACACCACATAACACACGACATCCCATCACACTACATGTCTCACCAGCCCACCACATAACACCACACCATACCAGATTTCATCGATATACTCCACCCCACCAGACCTCACTCCACCACATCTCTCCAGCCTCCAGCCCAAGTCCCAGCAGCCACACCTCTCCGCATTCAACAACGGCCAAATTCCATTCCAACCACGCCCAGATCCCCCCAAACCCCCGTCTGTCTTAGATCCCACGCCTAAATCCCATTCCCAAACACGCCCAAATCCCACTCAGCCCTACCTGAATCCTGTCTAGTCCTCATCCAGCCTTCCAACCACGCCCAGATCCCACGCGCAATTGCCAAGCACAACCATAGCCAAATCCCCCTCCCCGCCCCACCTCACCCAAATCCCCCTCCCCGCCCCACCCAAATCCCTCGCCCCACCTCACCCAAATCACCCTCCCCGCCTCACCCACATCCTTTGCCCCGCCTCACCCAAATTCCCCTCCCCGCCGCACCCAGATCTCACGCCCAGCCACAAGCTCAGCCACATTCAACTCTCACGCCCAGCCAGAGCCAAATCCTACACCTAGACACGCCCAATTCCAACCAGTTCTAGCCACGCCCATATCCCACGTCCAGCCACATTCAAATCCCATCCTGTTCTAGCCATACCAGTATCCCACATCCAGCCACGCCCAATCCCAAGTAGTCCTAGCCACACCCATATCCCACGTCTAATGTCGCCCCAAATCCCAACCATGTCTAGCCACACCCATATCCCACGTCCGACCATCCCCAAATTCCAACCAGTCCTCTAAACCCGTCCGACCCCGGCCGGCTGCGTGTTTTTATCTGCAGATGTAAAGTGGCATTAGCTTTGAGATAATTAGCCACTGGGAAATGCAACAGTGCAGTGCTGATGACAGCATTGCATACCGGGTACTCTGGAATAAATGAGTTGCCACAAATGTTATTCCTGTGTGCACACACATACAGTACGGTAGTGTGTTTTCTGAGGGAGTGAGTGAGTGAGGGAGTGAATGAGTGATGTGAGGTACAGTTGTGGACATATCAAACAGAAGCACACCGTCCACCATCGAGGTGGTGTAATGCTGTACGCATCTGGTAACACTGACAGGTACGGAACTTCACCTGGTTTTGGTCGATTGGACGAACCGAACGTTATGATCGTTGTCGCTGCGCGCAGTTATTGGTGGTAAATACGCAATGTCCCGCCAGAAAATATACTTGTTATAGCATGTCATGATTATGGTAAGTTTTTAAAAATTATATCATAAGATAATGGCAGTTATTATAAATGAAACGGATTTCTTGAGTGGGTTAGTTTTGAGTCACGAACCATGCAACAGTTAACAGTTCAGCATATATATAAGTCATAGTTAATAGCTGTCCCACAAGTATCACTGAACAGTGAATTATCGTGTCGCCCATCCTCCCTACCGTGAACCTGACGTTGGTAGACCTCTGAAATTGAAGCAAGTTCACTGCATACAGGAGGTGGCGCCACAGGAGGCTGCAGGGTGGGGGTGGGAGACATGGGAGACAGGAGGAGGGAGGTGTGTGAGGATGGGGACAGTAAGGGTCGAACTGGGGGCTAGAGGAGAGGGGTGATGGGGTAGGGGACGGTGGACTTTGATAGACGACAGAAGCTATAGTGGGAGGGATAGATTGCAAGGTGATGACTGGGCCATATAATTATTTCTTGGAGAATATGGACTTTTAGTCAGATTATGAAACGTTTTGTTGACGTTGCCACATGTTGTAACTGACCGTCATGGTTTGTGACAGTTCACGACACACTTTCCACTGGGTGGCTCAGTACTCGTGTATTTTGAGTATGGTAACTATTTGTTAATGTGCAAATATATGGCATGTCCCTACAGTTCGTCAGATGTTGCAGATGTTGTCATAGTGATTGGGAATTACTCTTGTAGCCTGTTACGTAGTATGACGATAGATTCTACGACTAATATCGTAAACAGAGTAGGGATAGACCAATGTAGAGTTTTCCGTTATTACCAATAAATATAAGCAGTCTGACAGTAATGATGGCCCCTATGGTTCTCATTAATATCTATGATACTGAATTAAAATAAAGGTGGATTTACGTAACCCTGGTTTACGTTACCGTTTTTTGTATGCCGTGTTTGGCTGTTGATTTTTACACATTGCCTGTTGTTATTAGTTATATTTAGGTTCATACTGAGCAACTGTCGTATGCCCTAGGCCTTCCTTCACAAATCCTCGAGCAAAATCTTCGCGCCAAAAATGGTGGAACAAAGTTGTAATGTTTGCAGTTATCCAGTCTGAGCATGTGCATATTACATCAAATTTGCCATGAGTTACAGAAATCGCTTGTATTAAATGCAAACACACATTATATCTGAGTGTTTTTTGGTTATGCTTAACAGCCAAGTAGCGTTCACATTGTATGCAATTGACAGGATAAAGATAAATACGAGGACTATTGCCCTGTTCATGGAAAGCAACTATTGAGCCACACATCTCAGCAGTGTCCGAATATGGGGCTGCCGTCCTGGTTGAGTAACGGTGTATGTTGCAATTCATTAAGGAGGACTGGTGAACCACTGTCGTTGATGTATAAACATGTGATCCCCTGTTCATGGTGTAGCATTACGGCCATCTCCCCCTCCCTGTCAGTACCCAAGATTGAGAGACCATGTTTGAATGCACGCAGTGTCGGGAAGAGGGAGGGGCGGACAGTGAACTGGATACTGAGGTGGTGAATCAGTTTTCTTAAGTTACACGTCCGCCATACCACAATTTACTCTATTAGTATGAGGTCTGCAGTGGTTCGACATAAAGTTCATGTAATACAGCTGATAAGCACTCACTTATAAATTACTGCGGCGCAGTAGACGTCCCCTTCACCCTTTCCACCATCCTGGGTGATGGGGACATTGTTATGACTGATAAATTGATGGCTTTCTTGAGAGAGACCGGACTGATCAGAGTGATGTGACTTTTTTACTGCGTGGTTATGGTTTTTATGAACAGTAAATATGTATATATTGTAATATTAATCAGGGTTGACAGTTGACATATTTTAAATAGTTCCTCCTCTCACCGATCTATTTCTAATATAGATGTCCCCTACATTAAGTTGCTCCTCGCCTGACAGTCACCAGATGATGAGTGCAAGTGTGCAATATAGGAAGGTATTGGGCACTTGCAGTCGATGGTGGTCTGCTGGGCGAGGTTCTTCACTTTTTGTACAAATTATGTAAATACATTATATTATCTTGCTTAAGTTATCCTAATTAGGGACGACAGCTGACGTATATGGAAATGTTCCTGACTCGTCTGGTTCCCTTTCATATATTGATGTCCCCTATATTAGGTTGTGCCTCGACTGACAGTCACCAGGTGATGAGTGCAGGTATGTAATGTAGAAAGGCATTACATATCTGTAGTCGATGGTGTTCTGTTAGTCGAGGTATTTTTACCATTAGTGTAGGTCTAGCTATTTGTCTCTGTAGGATTTAGTATAGGTTAGCGATTTGTCTGTTAGGTGATTAGTTTTAGGGTCTTTAGATTAGTTTGTCTTTATATTATAAGGTATAAAAAATAAAAAACCAAGAAAAAATTAAAAAAATAAAAATAGAAAAAAAATAAAAATAAATAAGATTAAAATTATTATATATATATGTACGTTTGCATGAAAGTGTGTCTGTATGTATGCATGGAAGTGTGTGTGTGTGTGTGTGTGTGTGTGTGTGTGTGTGTATGTGTATGTATGTATATATATATGTTTGTATATATATGTATATATGTTTAAATGTATATACATATATATATATATACTGTATATACACGGCCTTAATAACCAGGGGCTTCGGCCCCAATGGTTGATAGGCCGGGGAAAAAAAAAAAAAAAATGATAAGCACACACACCACAAAGCCAGCCAGGAGACAGGGCGTGTGTGCTGATGGGCAATCCTCAGGCTTTGTCCTCTCCTCGTACTATTTTTCAATCAGCCTATACCCCACTAACCTGGCTAGTGTATGGCCCGGCCTGCACTATAGGTGCAGGGAATCTGTAAACGAACGAACGAACGAGCTGATAAGGCATCTCTCAACTCGCCTATTAACCCATCCTAAGTTCTGGAACATAGTTCATCCCCCTCCTCTAGTAAATCACGTTTTCGTTTACATCTGTGCCACACAGATATTATCGAGAACCATAAGCACGAATCACTACTGTTAACTATTGTCTGTTGTGGCAAGATAAGATTCCTTTCTCCCCCTCCCCTGCTTTCGATATCACAGTCGTCATTCATGATGTTGCTACGTAAACTCAACAAGAATAACCCCAGTCGCAATGACAACAGGTGTGATGTTAGCTTCCTGCCCAGGTAGCTGCCTTGCTGGGAGAAGTAGCGCTTTCGTTTCACCAAGCACGGGTATATGATTTATCAAGGTCTAGCCCGGGAGAATAATCCCTTACGACAACCCGATAGGTGTGACATCAGGCAAACATTCTAGGGGCATTTCATATATCACCAATATTGCAGGGTTTGAGTGATGCGCCACCCAGTGGGGAGTTGGTCGTCCTATAGACGGTATAACAAAACATGCTGGCAGACTGCGTAACGTGCCAAAGTCTACATAACGTTTAACTGCCTGACTATCAAATTCGATAATCAACATTGAACTATAGCAGGTTTGGCACCATGTCACCAGCGTATCATTTATCCATCCCATTCTAGCTTCCTGCCACAGTCCACACTCCCCTACCCCATCACTCAGTTCTTGTAGAGTCCCCCTCCCACCAGCCCCCTCCCACTATTGCCCCCCACCTCACCTACATCCCTCCTCCTGTCTCCCAGGCGCCCCACCCTGCCTCCTTCTGTGGCGCCACCTCTTATAAAATTGCGTGGATTAAAGAAGTCTACCTGTTTCAGGTTCATGGTCAGAGAGGGGTCACGATAATTTTGTGATTATTATGATGGGTGCGGGAATGCAGGTAATGTTATAATTGCTTAAATGCTGGCCGTCAGTAATTGTTGATTGATTTGTGAAGTTTGTCGAAAATCACACTTACGAAACGTTAGTGTTTAATGTGATTAAAATACGAATATATATGGTGTGATATTAGTTTATTGCCATAATCACAAAACGATGTTATTTTCAGTATATTGCCA
Source organism: Coenobita brevimanus (assembly GCF_032717465.1). Classification (NCBI taxonomy): domain Eukaryota; kingdom Metazoa; phylum Arthropoda; class Malacostraca; order Decapoda; family Coenobitidae; genus Coenobita; species Coenobita brevimanus. The sequence goes on along the minus strand of NC_137040.1, from coordinate 18,325,128 downwards.
GGTGGCGCATACCAATAACTGCGCAATATCACCGCGTTCGGTTCGTCGTAGCGACCGAACGAATCTTAGTGAAGTTCCATACCTATCAGTGTTACCAGATGCGGAAAGCATTACACCACCTTGCTGATGGATGGGGTGTTTCTGTTTGATATGTCCGCAACTGTACATTTGTACATACCAATAACTGCGCACAGCGGCAATTATCATCGCGTTCGGTTCATCTTAGCGACCGAACGAATCTTAGTGAAGTTCCGTACCTATCAGTGTTACCAGATGCGAAAAGCATTACACCACCTTGCTGATGGATGGGGTGTTTCTGTTTGATATGTCCGCAACTGTACATTTGTACAGTAAGGTAAATCTCTTGATACAGGTAAATAATGTGAACTTTCTTCATCTACTTCCATCACCAGCAATGAATGTGTTATCATTACCTATATCAAACATAATCTTATTTTCACAGAATAGCTGAAATTTGTATTAAAAGAACATAGAGGTTGTCCCCATCTGTCTTAAAGCTGCGATCATTTCTGTGAAGAATATTATTAACGCAGACTTGTTCCAACAGCTGTCACCATTACACCAGTAATAGTTATGTGTTGCACTCCCTAATAGAATATTTACTCGTCTGAGTGATATTTACAGCATTCTTAATTTGTGTATTTGTACAGAAAATGGATAACATCAATACATGTCTTATACAAAGTATAAATAAAGTAGTAAAGTGACCCCTTCCGTAAGTCATATTTGCATGTCAGTACCATTAATGTTATGACATTTGTCAATAATTATGTATTGCCATCCAGTTAGTGGATCAACAAGTTGTATTGTCATACCACTGTAGCCAACCAATGGATTTCTCAACCCCAGTCAGACATGGGGCTGAAGCCATCTCTTTGGCTTCCAAGCCGAAGCCCTTCAAAAGTCATGAAGCCGAAGCCGGCGGCCTTGGAAAGTCGTGAAGCCGAAGCCAAAGCCAGGTAGACATTCACAGAGACAAAGCCGAGGCTGTTTGAATTTTATGAAGCCAGTAATCAGCTTCGTGTCACAGTATGCCAGTTGTAACCAGCCAGTAAGAAAATCAGAACTTCAAACGTAGTGAGTCCTTGCAAGTGAGTGAGTGCATAATACCTTGCATCTTACCTAGGGGCAAATAGGTACAGTACCATTATCTCTTACATACAAATGGTGACCCTAGGAATCGTCAGTCTGGAAATAAAGGATTCTGTATATAATATTTGATATTTTTATTGAGCTGAAGTGGATGCAAAGGAAAGGACTTGAAAATATGAAAATCAGGCAGTTTTTATGCATATTCTGTTCCTGTAACGAATTTTCTGGGTCTGGTGCTTTAGCCAGCAGTTGGGGCTGAAGCCAGGCCCTTGGCTTCGAAGCTGAAGCCAGGCCCTTGGCTTCGAAGCTGAAGCCAGGCCCTTGGCTTCGAAGCTGAAGCCAGGCCCTTGGCTTCGAAGCTGAAGCCAGGCCCTTGGCTTCGAAGCTGAAGCCAGGCCCTTGGCTTCGAAGCTGAAGCCAGGCCCTTGGCTTCGAAGCTGAAGCCAGGCCCTTGGCTTCGAAGCTGAAGCCAGGCCCTTGGCTTCGAAGCTGAAGCCAGGCCCTTGGCTTCGAAGCTGAAGCCAAGCCCTTGGCTTCGAAGCCGAAGCCACGACCTAAAAACCATGGCTTCATGAAGCCAAAACCAAGACCTAAAAACCATGGCATCTTGAAGCCTAAGCCGGCTTGGGCCCCATGTCTGACCCCAGTCTGTATAATGTGATGAGCGTGATATTGCCCCGTATAAAGACCTGGCTTAATTTCAGCTTACCCAGGCGTGACCGATTAATACATGTTACTTCAACTAGGAAATTCTAGTTGATGCTGATGACTTGGGCTGCTTGAGCTGATATGGGATATGCAGTTGAGCGTTGCAGATTGAATTATTTGGTTATATGGTTACCACCCAGCGTAGTAAATGGTTTCCTGGCGTACAGGAAACCATTTGGCTTGTCACTCAGTGTAGAGACCCATAGGCAGAAGGAAGAGGAAAGAATGAAAGAAAGAAAGACACAAGGGGGAGTGCAAAGTCACCGCAGGCAGAAGAAAGAGGAAAGAATGAAGGAAAGAAAGACAGGAGAGGATGGATGGAAAGAAGGATGGAGGAGAGGAAAGGGCAGACATCCGAGAGCAGCACTACATCAAGTGAGTGGATGGTGAGCGCCCCCACCTACCACTATATATATATATATATATATATATATATATATATATATATATATATATATATATATATATATATATATATGGAGCCTGTGTGGTAGAGTGTGCGTTTCGTACACGGGTGGGCCAGGGTTCGCGCCCCGCCAGGGTATTAAACTTTGGGAGTGTTCACCCGGCCACGTACTACATTGGCGGACACAAGGGGTGCTGTGTAGAACCAGTGTCGCTTACTGTAAAGTATGCTTGCACCTAGTCGGCTTCCGCGGGCCGATTACACTTGGTTCACAGACTATACACATATCCAAAGCCACTCCAACACTACAATTACACTTACAAGCACTTCTCACCCTACATACAATCTCTACCAGACAGCCTAAGCCACTTTGTAGAGATACGTTGGCTGTATCGTCCCGACTTCGGTCGGGATAGGCCGGTCCTGCAGTTGATACCGTACTCAAACGGCTGATGATATATATATATATATATATATATATATATATATATATATATATATATATATATATATATATATATATATATATATATATATATATTCCCAAGTCCCAGTAGGCCTCCTACCACATGTCACCACTTCGGCGCTAACACACCATCGATATTGAATACATGCTAGGGCTGTCTCATACAAGACTGGTGTACTGGTATTAGCGTGGGTACTTTTATAACAAGTCGGCTGGTCTCTGGTAGATCAAAAAAGTCTCCTTTTTATGAAATTTAAATCTTTAAACTGTTCCCAGCCCCAGCTGGGATTCGAACCTGGGTCCATTAGGACTGCAGGCAGCCTCTATACTGACTCAGCCACCGCCATCCGCATACCATAAAGTGGTGATTTTTATATTAATAACCTGCATAACAGTTTTAGACAGAACAAAGCTACATTGCCAAACATTTATGTACTGTACTTCATGTATGGATAAATGTTGCACATATTACCTGCTGTTCCCCTTATGTATTAGGACTAACGGTATAGTTTGTATTAATTGGCTCCACCTCCACAGGGGATATGTCAATCGAGGATCCACCAGTACATCCCGCTACAAGTGCTGAAGATTGTCCTTCCATCAACGTCCATCTAGATGCTGTTGTACATCATCAGTTGACACCAGCAGACTATGGTAGATATTCACCTATTCCTCCTCCAGGATTGTATAATGATTATATGTAACACATGCAACTTGATGGCAATGACTAATTTTGTACAAGGGGCACGAATGGTTGACAGACGTTTCCTCTGGTACGATGTATGGATGTCCATAACATAATACAGAACACATTATGGCATATAGTCATAATATTCAAGTGTCATATAGTCTTATGTACAAAATATGATAGCATAGCCAATTTGTGATGAGGACATTACAGAGTAGCTGCACAGTGAGTTAGGCAGTCTCCCCTGTCCCAGTGATTATGGTGAAGATAATGCTTGTAAACTGTCTTTTTATCAATGCACTCTCCTTAGACTGATGGTGTCCATGTTGTACACATATAACAACACTATTGGTTAGGTATGTCTCGTTGATCCCAAACTATTTATGACATTACACAGATGGCAGCATCCATTCCTTCCACCCTGATGGTCAGACTCCCGTGGAAGAGGACAGAGATAGAGTACCACAGCTGGAGAAGACACTGCATGGTCAAACTCTCCTGGAAGTGAACAGAGATGGACTACCACAGCTGCAGATAGCATTGCATGGTATGTTGAATGGCTAGTCGCAATGCATAGTACATAGTTTAATCACATAATAGTGGTGTATGCCAATTTATCTGTACAGTTACTGTAAAAGAATATACTGTAGGCACTACAACAATAACATTCACCTACAGTGTTATGTATAATTGTCAAGCGTATTTATAAAATGATCTTGTTATACACCGAATTCCAGTAAATATGAATGTTTGCCAAGAATAGGTATAGGTTAATCGTGCACTCTGAAGTAGAAAAGTATTTATGTGTGTATATCCATGTAGGCGAATATCTTGTAATATTTTAACATGCTCTTGGGATAATTAATATGTAATATTTTTGATGCCACAAGATTATAACCATAATATTCTTTACGCGTGGCATTCGTCACATGCATAGTCCAGGGTACAGTACAGACACTGTTTGGGTGGAGGAAGTGGGCATAAGCCGTGCTAGGGGGTGGTGCAGACGCTCTTGGGTAAGTGAGGTGGGCATAAACCGTTCTGGGGGGTGGTACAGACGCTCTAGGGTAGGGTGAGGTGGGTATAACCGTACTAGGGAGTGATACAGACGCTTTTCTTTACTCCCTATTGGGTCTAGAATAGTAACCGCTTAAGAAAATGAAAACCCAGCACCACAGCTGGGCTGCCTGGTAGCGCCATGTTTACTGTACACCCTCTAAAAAAATTTTCGGCACCCCCTGCTCTGATACCTTTCGCAACGATCACTGTTACAGACGGCGAGAATGCGTGGTGTGGTTGATACCCCTGTACCTCTCTCACTCTCCCACTGGATTTCATCATTAGCGGACGAAGTAACACACACCAGCAACACAGGGCCATGGATACCAAGCACACACCGAAATTCAGGAGATGATTCAGAATGCTTCGTGTGGTGTATCATAATGTATCGTGTCGTAAGGGTGCCGAAACTTTTTTTATAGCCTGTACATGTGGAAAGCTGGATGTGGGAGGTGAGTTTTCAGTTTTTTGGATATCTGGTATAACATTTAGCACTGCTGATGCAACGTATATCGACAGTGAATACTGGTAGATTCTGATGGTAGGGCTTCTGTCGTAATTAGAGTCTGTCTACTTAGCTACTATAATATATAAGAAGAAATTGATGACCATCGAAACCCGAGGCCTGTGTCGAATTTATAAATATTATGGCGTGGGTAGTGGACACATCATAGAAAATAAATACCTAGAAGGTACCTGGATACTCACAGAACATTACTGCTAGCAATCCAGCATGAAATTATGTACATGTGTTTGGTGCAACATGATTTTCAGTCATATACGGTACGATTTTGTTGCAGGGATATATGTATAATTTTGTTGATATGGTATATGCAGTTGAGCCTTGCAGATTGAATTATTTGGCCTATAACCCAATAAAGATATTGTCATTTTATTTTTACCGATAGTTAAAGGGCGTACAATACCATTTCATTTCTCTACGGTCCACCACAAATTACAAAATACAGTATTAGTAAGGTGATTTGTGTGTGAAGAACTCACGTAATATGTCTTTCACAGGTTTATCAACATGCCTTGCAAATGGGGGGAGGTAAAACAGAGGCTTGCCAGAATAATTAAATTCAATGTGGCTCTAACTCAGTACAATATGAAGTAGACTTGTAACATCAGGTTAACATGCTGGCATAACACCCGAGGTAGATTAAAGAGTGCAGTGTGTACCTTCACCTTTATTTATGTAGTGTTATAGCATATATCTTTTTTAAATAATAACAGTCCTACGTCTTAAGCTGGCCTGTTTTTCTTCATTCATGGCATATATATTTCTGTAACATGTGGCCAACATTTTTGTACTGGGACAGCATATGTCCTTTACTTTTACAAAAATTTAGCACCACATTTCAGTATTCAGCCAGGTTAAACATTTAATAATGGAATATTAAATTTTTGTGTTGCTTGTAAGGCAATATGAAAGTCATGGAGTAGATAAATGTCTCTGCTCTGAATTCTTACGTTGCCTACTTCATATATAAACTTAGATTTACTTTGGTAACACATTATTGTGTTGTCAAATAGGATGTAGGCTTCACCCCCACTATCTATACACATGGCTACCTTTTTGATAAAACATTTAAGTTATCTTTTTTCAAAAGGAGTGATAACCATACCAAAGATAGCCCTTTTCCTGAAGCACCTTTAGATATTTACATTTCATAATAAAACCTTTATCTGAATGTTTGGTGAATATTTTGCCACTAATAGTAGGGTTGACCCCCCACCTCACCCTAATTGTAGCTGAAGAGAGTTCACAGCATCCATAAATTGTTTGATTTTGTTATTAAAAGCACCATTAGTAGCCACAGAATCTGGTGCTTGAATGTTTTTCCCTTATACTGTAATTATCACCAATCCAGCTGATCAAAGTAAGGCCTTTAGGAGAAGTTAGAGGAAAGTAAATAGTGACGATACTAAACTCTGTTTACTTTAACTTGGCGTAAAATTGCCATCTAACCATCTTCAGTGTTGTGCTGTAATAAGAGATTAGCACTAACATAGACAATGGTGCTAGTCACGAAGAGGTGCTATGGAAAGGATATGGAATCACAGGCCGGTAGGTTAGTATTGTGGTAGGTGTCATAACTATGCATGATATTTTCCAAGGAGGTTGGAGAAGTCTTTGTGAAACGTTATTTATTTCTGTCTTCTTTGAAGAAACAATAGTTAGGAAATGAAAAAGGAAACAATGAATATTCACAATACAATATGGCTGGTTTATGTTGCCTTTGCTGTGGTGCATTCAAAAATACAAACGCAGATTTGAATTTAAGTTGATACGACCGAAAAAAAGGCAGTCTCGAAAATATTACCTACTTGACCTTTCTTATTATGCGATTTTAACACTAAATCAATCTTAATTTATTAAAATGAAGAACACGGATTATTATTTTTTTCTTCAAATGTGTAAGTTTAAAGGGTTTGAATGGCACTGAGGTAATTGTGGCAGAAAAATAACGAAATATTGGCAGCGCGAAGTATTCATAATATCCACTTCCGGCGTCTTGGGGCTATAAAAGGTGAGCACCTGCGTGAGCGACTCTAGTGGACGAGTTAGCGAGAGGGTGTGTTGTCCGCGCTCTCGCATTTTCATTGTGACCCGTAATTTTATAACGGTTAGTAAGGTTAAAATTAATCGTACTGTGTAGTACGATATTGGATTGTGATATAGCTTACGATTAAGTTTTGGTAAGCTCATCCCAAAATGTCCCACACAGTTGTACACATGGACAACGGGGTCTACCGCCCCACCACTATCCCCGTCAACACTAACGGGATTCGGCCCCTCCTCAAAAAGATATTGTTCGTACTCATAACTTGTTGGTTCGTAATTGTGTCACTTACTGATTTAGGTTTCACCATTTTTGTCAAAACATGTGTTCCCTATTTCCGTAAGGATATTTCTGATATTGTTTCCAAATTTGTTGAGAATGGTGTTCCTCTAGACACAATTTTGCGCCATAATATTGAGCCATCAAGGCTTAACTGGGCAATTAAGTCATTAGGAGAAGAATATAGTCACTATCCCGGTAGGCTAATGTTGTCTGAATTGACCGGGATGGTAATTTCTTCACAATTGCGGTATGAGCTCAACGCGGGTCTAACTTGGCTTATTGTTTATCACTGTTGGTTGCTCACCACTTGGGTTGGCTTTTGGTTTGTCAAAAATGACGTGTTTCAGGTTGTGCTGTTGGTGCTGAGTGTAATTCTGGGTGTCAGTATGCTGAGTTGGCAGCTGGCACTGAGTGCCATCTATTGTGCCCAGCTGCTTCACCCCCTGGAGGCCATAGTTGGGGTGATAGAGGTGTGGGAGGTGTGGAATGGGGCTTGGGTGGGGGTGGTGGCGTGGTTTGTGGTCAAACTGTTGGTCAGTGTCTCGGCACTGTACCTGAACCACCGCTACCACCACCCCACACAGCGGCAGGCCCCACCCCCACACGTGCTGTGATTTACCACCACCCCACACAGCGGCAGGCCCCACCCCCACACCTGGTGTGATTTACCACCACCCCACACAGCGGTAGGCCCCACCCCCACACCTGGTGTGATTTACCACCACCCCACACAGCGGCAGGCCCCACCCCCACACCTGATGTGATTTACCACCACTCCACACTCCGGCAGGCCCCACCCCCACACCTGGTGTGATTTACCACCACCCCACACAGCGGCAGGCCCCACCCCCACACCTGGTCTGATTTACCACCACCCCACACAGCGGCAGGCCCCACCCCTACACCTGGTGTGATTTACCACCACCCCACACAGCGGCAGGCCCCACCCCCACACCTGGTCTGATTTACCACCACCCCACACAGCGGCAGGCCCCACCCCCACACCTGGTGTGATTTACCACCACCCCACACAGCGGCAGGCCCCACCCCCACACCTGGTGTGATTTGATTCATCTTATAAGTTTTTGTTTTACTTTAATGGAATCTACATTTTGTTTTGTCTTTTTGCTTAGTGCTGTGAATTATCTCTATGGACATACATTACTCTCTGATGTTATTTGTTACTCTCAGTTTACTCTGTCTTATTGGAGGGACATTTACTTTCTTTGATGTTACTTGTTACTCACTTTTTTACCCACTTTGTTACTTTTTTTAATGGTGGCGTGGAGGTAGAGCCCTCGGGTCAAAATGTGCTGTGGTTCAAGTCCCAGAGGTAGCCAGAGGGAGTATACTTTGTGTGCTGAGTTATTTGTTACTTTGTTACCACTTTTGTTACCTTTTTAATGGTGGTGTGGTAGTAGAGCTGTTGGGTCAGAATGCACAGTGGCCTGTGGCTGTGCACTGTGGTTGGAGTCCCACAAGTATTTCTGTCTTGTAGACATTACCAGGGGCGTAGGTCAGCCTCCTGTCCTTAAGTGTTCTGCACTACACCAGCCCAGCCTCAGGCCCTTCTGCTCCAAAGGGGAAAAGGGAAATGTTCCCCCGAGCTATACCTTACTAGATCATATAGCCCTGCTAGGTGACAGGCGGGCTCTTCCCCCTCCCGGCATGGCAGCTACCGGGCGTTGCTGTGTCACACGACTCCCCGGTCCCGAGTCCGACGCTCTACCACTTAGCCCCCCTGCACCCCTGCTTCAAAGGGGGGAAAGTACAATTTGCTCTCTTTATTTGCCTACAATTCCTCCTGTGTTATTACTTTTCTCTGTACAACTTCTTTTAATGGACGGACTCATTTTGTTTTTTTTCATTATTATTATTATTTTTTTTTTTTTTTTCTGAAATGGGTGTGGCGATTGCAACTGTCTTCTTGCAGTCTCATGATCTTCGGGAAAGTAATTACCATATGCAACATAGACAGTTATCTTGTTATTTTAGACTACAAAATGCGTAGAGTAAATAAAAATACACTTTTGTGTTATTTAAGGAAGCCGCCAGTTTGCCTGTGGCAGCCTGTTTACTGACGATGCGTTGATTACTGACTGTCTTGCCGACGGGACGCGTTAGTGCATCAGACATTCATATTTATAGGATGCCTAATATCCTAACTGCAGGCTTCATCCCCTCACCCCCCTGATTTTATGCACCTAGGATTGCCACTTAACCTAACCTAGACACCCCTCAGATACCTGTCAGTCCAAATCCTAAGCTTGAGTCTTAATAAACCTATTCTAATTTGTCATACCCTAACTTAGTCCAACAACCAATCCAATCCTATCCTCACCTCACCAATCCATTCCTACTGTAACCAATTCTACCATAATCAACTGAAATTTTCCAAACCTAACATTTCAATTGGGAATTTCAAATTATGCCAAAAGTAAGACATGCATTTGGAGAGTTTGGCAGCAAGACTTGCTGTTGCTGGTACTGTGGGAGTGAGGGAATATATGATGTTTATATAAACAAGTCTATATGTATTTCACAGATGTAAAAAAAATAATAATCCCTGTGATTATGGTACTTTAGGAAGCACAACAAGTAGCCTGTGAAAAGACTGGTTTCAATAGGAAATATGGAAGAGCTGTATCCTTCTGGCAAAGTATTATTATTATTATTTTTTTAATATCCTTAAGGGACAGCCATAGTTTGTGATAATATTTGTTACTCAATAATGTTTATGTTTTATGAATGTGCTAAACCAGATATAACTTTGTAGTAACATAGCACTACCTGAATTAGGCCAACAGCACACAAGCAGCAGCAGTTCGTCAGTGATGATAATATAACTAGGTGGTAAATGACAAGGCATGTGGAAAGCAAGAAGATTGACAATCATGTGTACAGTAATTACCGTATGTGCAACGCCAACACTTAATTTCCCAAGCACCACACCAGCAACCACAGTGGACCAGTTGAACTGTGTTCTGTTGTGGTGAACTTGGCTAGTAAGGTTAGGTGGGGAACCGGTACACTCGTGTACCATATACTGTACACAACACCAAAATGTGAGTTACTCCAACACAGCACCAGCAGCCATAGTGGATCTGCTGTATAGACTAAAGTCCCGTCCACACTAGGAGTCACGCTCTGTTGCACGTCATGTTGCCCAACTCTGGTTTTCGTGCCGCGGAGGGTCTGTGCTGCATACTTCGGGCAAATCTGGACGAGGGACATTTCATGGTGACAGCGCGCTACAATTCCCTCACAGTAGCTGTCTGGCTTCCGTTACCGCTCTTTTTGATCTGCAGTACGACGCAGTGTCAGAAGATAGTACTGGTATTGAATGGTCAAGGGGCAACGCCCTACATTTTATAGAACTGCTGAAGATGCATCCATGTATGTGGCAGATGAAAAACAAGCAATACAAGGACAACTTAAGAAGTGCAAGTTTAAAACAATGACGAGACAGCCATTGCTTGCACCACATCTTATTCCTATTCTTTTTCATTTTGTCACAACATAGTACCACAATGCTCCACATGACAGTCTCTTGAACAGCTGCAGTGTTGGTATCCATTATCACCCTCTTGCTGGTCAACGGTAACTGGTGTGTTCTGCCCATTGTAGTACTACTATGGACGTCACTGGCATTAGCAAGATGACGCGGAACAGAGGACGTGGCACGACCCTAGTGTGGACGGGGCTTAACACTGCACTGTGGTGTAGGTTAAAAAAAAATAAAAAAAAAAGTCAAGCACACAACAAAATGGTCCTGTTGGTTCAGTATCGTCTGTGTATCTCTCTATCTATCAGTCTGTCTATCTGTAGCCAGACGCCATACTCCTATAAAGGTTGGCCGTTTGTCTTTGAGTTGTTTCACGGGGAGGGGCACTAGCCATCCGCCAGCCCACTTGGTGACAGGAACGGAACACGTGTGGGTAGGTTATATGGTTACCACCCAGCTTTACAAATAGTTTCCTGGCTTACAGGAAACAATTAGGCTTGCAACTACAGGAAACAATTAGGCTTGCAACTACAGGAAACAATTAGGCTTGCAACTCAATGTAAAGCCACCTGGAAAGGAAAGAAGACTAATAAAAAGTGACAGGAAAGATGGGAGAAATAGGATGAGAGGACGACAGACACAGATAAAGATTGATGAAGGTGAAGATAGAAATAGGCGGCAGTACATCAAGTGAGTGGATTGAGAGAACTGTAACTTATTAAAAAATATAATTTGTTTTCCAGGCTCATGGGTCAGATTGGAAGCCACCTTCAGTAAAACCAAGCTGCTGCTGCTTTTTTTTTTTTTTTCTCTCTCCAAAATGATGCAAAACCAACCAGGATATTTAACCAAGATTGTCTTCATATCTCAGGACATATTGTAGTTTGCACGTCTAGAAAATGTTTTATGATTACTATTACACATAATTAAATCATTTGTTAAGTACCTCAGCAAAAATGTTAATATAGAGTTACTGTTGTTGTTTGACACCAGTATCTTTGAGAAATTTTCTGTACATTTCTCTTGGCAGATGCCAGTGTGATCCAGCAGTATACTACACACTCACTCCAGTGACCTCAACCAAGACACAGGCATTAAGGAGTAGTGGTAAACATTACCAGTAGCTTCCAGAGTTAAAATGAAAACATCCTGATGTTGAAAAGTTTAAGGCTTCAATAAGTTATTATCCTTAAAACAGTTCTTTGTCATATTTTACTACAGTCCAAATACCAGGGTTGTGCAGTGAAAAGATAAAATGTACGGTATCTGTAACCTAATGTCTATCTATCTACAGTATAACCAGACACCTTAATCCGTAAGGGGTGGCTGCAAACAAATCGCCTCCTTGTCGTCCTGTCTCCTGCCATTTCACTGCCCTCCACCCAGCTCGCACCCCCATGTCTCATATACCTCTCCACTCCATCTCTCCATGCCATTTCACTGCCTTCCAGCCAACCCACACACCCCTCTCTCATATGTCTCTCCATTTCATCCTCATCCTCCCCTTCCCTCTTCCCCCATCCATCTCATTCACACACTCCTCATTAGTCTCTCGCTCTCCATGCTCTCCACATGGCTAAACCACCTCAGTGTATTTCTCTGAACACTCTCTATCTCATCCACACCCACAACCCACTTTCACTCCCTCATTTGTCAGTCTCTCTCCTTGTAACTCCACTTGTATGCTTCTTTCAAATACAGTGGGCTCGCACAGTGCGCGAGAGATTGGGCAGTCCACGACTTCGCGTACTGGGAATACATAATCTTAGGGAATAATTACATATGGGCGGTACCCCCTCATACCTGGCCATTTTTTGGCCCTTAGAGACATAATAAAGGTCATATTTTTCAGACATTGTACTAAAGCTATAGCTACAATAACAAAAATATGGGTAGTCACCTTAACAACAGTAGACAACAGAACTCATGACCTTAAATAACAGGGGTTCCGAGGCGCGGCAACACTTACAGCGCCGCACTCCCCACCACACCTCCCACAGCACCAACACTTCCCTCCACAGACTCCTCTTGAGCACCTTCCCCAGGAGCATCAAAGTCATTCACTTCGGCCATCAACCCTTCAAAGTCCAATGCTGACACTTCTTGCATCCTCATCATCCTCAACAGTCGAATGCCTGGGAATTTCTTTACATCAACCTGATGACACATGACGCGCTGTGTGAGCAAATGGCATTTTTGAGCCACTCCTTGCCTCTGCCTCGCGTTCTGTCCGGTAAACTCGTGCACTCAAGGGTTTTTGGTTATGATTTTTGGTCACTCGCGCACAATGCGAATCACGCACTGTGATGACGCACACTGTGCACACCTACTGTATCTCATTTCCGCTGCTCTCACTCTTGACTTGTGTCCTTCCAGCAAGGCCCAAGCTTTTCTTCCATATCTCAGAGTTGGTATCCTTATACTGTCATGCAGTGACCTGTTTTTACTTCTGTGGTCACTTCTCTGTTTCTTCTCACTGCTTTCAGAGAACCAGCAACCTTTCTTCCTTGGTGTACGCTTTTCAAGTACTTCATCCTCTAATCTTCCCTCCTTACCCATCACACTACCCAAGTACAGTATAATCATTCAGAGACTGCTTATCCTTTATAAAGTAAACAGTTTCCCCCTGTGGCATTTCCACCTCCTTTTCCTTGTTTCCTCCTAAACCCATCAGTAGTAAGTTGTGGTCTCATATGTCTTTTGTTTGTTTCTCTTTGTCCATTGACACCTCTAGAAATCTCTCATATGTTATATGGTTAGCAAAGCAGTCTGACACTTTTTTTTTTATATAATTTCTCTCCCATGTTGTGATCCCGCTACAGTTCTGATCACTGTTTAATAAAATTAGGTTCTTTTATCCATCCATTCAAAATCTAATTTTCCACCTTCATCCAGCAGCTGTTCCAAGAAAACCCACACGACTACACACGTCTCCTGTCGCTGTCACTGCCTCTTTTTTTTTTTTTTTTTTTTTTTTTTTCCCGTGGTATTTCTGCCTCTTCCCATATTTTTGACATATTTCCTTATCTTTTCCACCCACGGGGTTTATATGCCTCAGGTACTTAAAAAAAAAAAAAAAGCATTTCACAGATATATATCACTGCTTCCTCCATCTATATATATATATACCTAGGCTGCTTCCCCCAAGGAAAGGGTGGTAGCCGAGACAAGACGACACACGCCCCATTTACTCATCCATTCAAACACATTCATTCGCATCTTTAGCCCCAAAGGGGAGAACGGACAGATCTTCACCGCACCACAACCGCACAAGGGTCAACTGAGCAGTGCAATCAGTGACATCCACAGCAGGGCCCGACAGCAGAACTGGTTTACCCCTGCCACATCATAACAGACCCATCCCCTTACCCGCACCTGACCTGACAAGCTGATCAGACCAAATGCGGGAGAATATCCCCTCAGGGCTGCGTCATCACTTATTCATTCACAATTTCTCTCCATTTATTTCTGTCACGCACAGCCACTCTTCCTTGCTCAACAGACATCCCTCTCGCATCCAGCGCTCTCTTCACACTGTCCATCCATCCTATTCGTGGTCTTCCTCTCAGCCTTACACCTCTCACATCAGATCTAGTTATCTTTTTCACCAATCGCTCATTATCCATTCTCTCCATATGCCCAAACCATCGCAACACCCTCTGCTCAACTCTACCAGCCATCTCCCGAACAACTCCAGTTCTCCTTCGCACTTCATCATTTCGCACCCGATCCATACGCGTCACTCCACACATACTCCTGACACCTCATCTCCATTACATTCAAACTTTTCCTCTCTGCTACACTCATATTCCATGTTTCAGCCCCATATAATGCAGTCGGCACCACAACACCCTCATACAGCCTTCTCTTTACATCCAATCTAAGCGAACGACATTTAAACACTTTTTTCATTCCTCCCATCGCCTTTCCTACTTCATTTATTCTAAACTTCACTTCTGCATCTATTCTTCCATCCACAGCAACATGTGACCCTAGATATTTAAAACAATCTACCTCCTCAAGCAACTCACCATTCAAAACTATATTTATCCCCCTACCATCTATCAACCTCGTACACTTCATCACTTTACTCTTATTCTCATTTACTTTCAATTTCCTCCTTTCACACACCCTTCCAAACTCCTCTACCAACTGTCTCAATCTCTCCTCTGAATCAGTCACCAGTGCCGTATCATCTGCACACAGCAGCTGCTTCAGATTCCACTCTCCACCATCAACATTCACCAGACTCAGACCTCCACCTAAAACTCTTGCATTCACCTCCCTTACAACACCATCCATGTAAATATTAAACAACCAAGGTGACATCACACATCCCTTGTCGCAGCCCCCACTCTCACGGGAAACCAATCACTCACAGCATTTCCCACTCTTACACACGCTCTACTATTTACATAAAAACTTTTCACCCCTTTTAGTAACCTACCATCAAGTCCATACAATCTTAAAACAGTCCACAAAGCCTCCCTATCAATTCTATCATACGCTTTCTCTGAAATCCATAAATGCCCAAAACACATCCTTGCCTTTTAGCTTAAATACTTTTCACACACTTGTCTCACAGCAAACACCTGATCAACGCATCCCCTCCCTCTCCTAAAGCCACACTGCTCATCACTAATCACTCCCTCTGTACCCTCTCTAACTCTCATAATTAACACTCTACCATACACCTTACCTACAACACTCAACAGACTTATACCCCTAAAGTTAGTACATTCATACATATCACCCTTGCCTTTATACAACGGGACCACATAAGCACTTGCCCAGTCAATTGGCACTGCTTCCTATTTCTTTTTATTTCAGTTTTGTACTTTTTTATACAAAGTCTGTATTATTCCTCCACTTTTTTGTGTTTTCCTCACATTCTGTGGAAACATTCAAGAAAATACTTTATTTTTCCAAGTTTATTCAAGAAAATCACTTCGTTTTATTTTTTCTAGTTTCAGCTATTTGAGAGGAGCATGTGGAGTTACATGGAGAGGCAGACTGACAAATGAGGAGGTGAATGAACGTTGTGGTGTGGATGTGGGTGTGACAGAAAGCGTTAGGAGAAATACATTGAGGTGGTTTGGCCATGTGGAGAGGATTGAGAACGAGAGAGACTAACGAGAAGAGTGGATGTGAGTGAGGTGTAGGGGAAGGGGAAAGGGATGGGGAGGCCGAGGATGAGATGGAAGGATGGAGTGGAGAGAGGGGGTGTGTGAGCTGAGGTGATAGGGCGATTTGTTTGTGGCCACGCCTTACGGGATTAAGGCGTCTGGCAATAGACAGATACCGGTAGGTAGTTTAGTTTCCACTGCACATCATAATGTTTTCATCCACCACGCGTTCTTCTCGTTTTAAATTTGTAAGACGTACAGTGCTTTTATCAGTTACAGTAATTAAACCATTATGGTATAAGTTGACGTATCCCAGCATAGCTGAGCATGATTAAACCCAGCCTAATGCAGGTCTCATTACGGATAGAGATGGGAGCCCGAGAATCTCTCCCTCATCATTGATTACACTACTAACTTCAGTATAAGAAGGATTTCAAATGTATGATTATGGAAGAGAAGTTGCACTCAATTTCATAAACTAAGCAATTATTTCCCTGTACAAGGGAAAAGGGGGAAAAAGTATCTGTTAATCTTAGGGGCATGTGTCTTCTTAGTGTAATAGGTAAAGTGTATGTTAGGATACTTTACAGAATTAGGGAAATAAGAGAGGAATCACTCATCTTAAATGCCAGGACCAACTTGCCTAAGTTCGGGCTCCTGGCTCCTCATGGGGCAACGTAGGATTAGATGATGGATGGATGGATGGAATAGTTGAAGAAGAACAGGAAGGTTTCAGGAAGGGAAGAGATGTAGATCAGATATTCATCCTAAGGTGTTTAGTGACGGCTGCAGTGCGTGTGGACAGTGAACTGAGTGAATTTTTCTGTCTGAATGTTGGATTGAAACTGATGTGTTATG
>NC_137040.1:18111477-18308250 GCF_032717465.1 Coenobita brevimanus | reverse complement strand
CATTAACAAAGGGAATTAGATTGTAATTGAGGCAACCGTGAGATTCTTAGCACCTACAGCATACAACTATGTTTTACTTTCACGTACAGCCATACTGTGGCTTCTGGACCAAGCCTCTTCACTTTCTTCACCCCTCCTTCTTAATCCTCTCTCTCTCTCTCTCTCTCTCATAATTTATATATACTGGTATACTAATATACATACTCGTAGTCTCGTATATATATCTAAAGATATGCCGGTAACATATTTATCTATCTATCTATACATGTATATAGATCTATATACATAGTACTACATATATTTTTATATTATACATACACACACACACACACATATATATATATATATATATATATATATATATATATATATATATATATATATATATATATATATATATATATATATATATATATATATATATATATATATATATATATATATATATATATATATATATATATATATATATATATATATATATATATATATGTATATATATATATATATATATACTGTATATATATATATAATAGAAAAGGGGGGAGAAAGGGAGAAAGAAGAGGTGAGGAAGAGGAAGTGTAAAAGGGGGGAAAAGAAAAAATGCAAGATGGAAAGAGAAAGCGAGAAAAGGAGGGGAACGAGGGAGAGAGGGAGGTGGGAAAAAAGGGAGAAAGGAAGAGAGGAAGAGAGGGAAGAAAGAGAGGGGAAGGGGAAGAGGAAGAAATGAGGAGGGGAGGGGAAGAGGAGAAATGGGGAGGGGAAGAGGGGAGAAATGGGGAGGGGGAAGAGGGAGGAGAAAGGGGAGTAGGGGAAGAGGGAGAGGGAGAGTAGGGGAAGAGGAGAGAGGGGGAGGAGGGGAGAGAGGGAGAAAGGGGGGGAGGGAGGAAGAGGAGAAAGGGAGGAGGGAAGGAAGGAAGGGAAGAAAAGGGGGAGGGGAAGAGGAAGAAAAGGGGGAGGGGAGAGAGGGAGAAGGGGAGGGGAGGGGAAGAGGGAGGAGAGGGAGGAGGGAGGGAAGAGGGAGCAGAGGGAGGAGGAAGAGGAAGAGGAGAGGGGGAGTGAGGGGAAGAGGTGAGAGGAGGGAGGAGGGGAAGAGGGAGAGAGGAGGAGGAGGGGAAGAGGGAGAGGGGGAGGAGGGGGAAGAGAGAGAGAGGGAGGAGAGGGAGAGAGGAGAGAGAGGGAAGGAGGAAGAGGGAGAGAGGAGAGAGGAGAGGGAGGAGAGGGATAGAGGGAGGGAGGAGGGGAAGAGGGAGAGGGAGGAGGGGGAAGAGGGAGAGGGAGGAGGAGGGAAGAGGGAGAGGGGGAGGGAGGGGAAGAGAGAGAGAAAGGGGGAGGGGAAGAGGGACAGAGGGGAAGAGAAGGAGAGAGAGGGAGAGAGGGAAGGAAAAAAGAAAAAAGGGAAGAGGGAAAAAAAGGGAGGGAAAAAGGGGGAATAAGAGGATAGGTGTGGAAGGCGGAACTCATCCACTGAGATTACTGAGGGATGGGAGGGGGAGGGGAGGAGATGGAAGAAGAGTGAAGTGGGGGAGAGAACTAGAGATATAAATGAGGAAATACAAAGGGATTTCCGAAGGGAGAGAGAGGTGAATGGAGAAATGTAAGAAAGAGAGAGAGAGAGAGAGAGAGAGAGAGAGGGAAGCAGAGGATGCCTAAGAATGGGAATAAAGTGGCGTTGGAAAAGGGAGGGGAGGATAACTTTGTGACTGAAAGAAAGGAGATGAGGGGGAAAGGGGAGTAGAGATGTAAGAAAGAAGGGGGAGAAACGGTGAGAGGAGAGGTGTAAGAATGGGAACAAGGCTGGGGAGTGGGAGGGAGAGGGGGAGGAAGGGAATGGAGATAGTTATGCAAGAAGAAGAGCCGGAGGTGGGGAGTTGGAAAAGGAGACTGAGGAGTTATACAGGCCAGACGCAAGAAGCGGAAGGAGAGAGGAGTGGGGGACGAGGGGGAGGGGCATGGCAGGGATGGAACAAGGTCAAGCTAGGAAGTGGAGTCGCTCTGAATCTGAGGGAATTCCGGAGTTTGGGTCATGCGGGACAGAGGCGGACTGGACGTGACTAGAGTGGCAAATAGAGGAGTTTGGCCGTGATGGAAGGATTTGGTCCGTGATGTGGGGGCGGTACAGGGAGGAATCTGGGCAAGTGACGGGGGCGTGGAAGGTTTGGGCGTGACGGGGGCGTGGAGGAAAGAGTTTGGGCGTGACGGGGGCGTGGAGGAAGGAGTTTGGGCGTGACGGGGGGCGTGGAGGAAGGAGTTTGGGCGTGAAGGGGGCGTGGAGGAAGTGAGTTTGGGCCAGTGAAGGGGGCGTGGAGGAAGGAGTTTGGGCGTGAAGGGGGCGTGGAAGGAGGTTTGGGCGTGAAGGGGCGTGGAGGAAGGAGTTTGGCGCGTGAAGGGGGCGTGGAGGAAGGAGTTTGGGCGTGAAGGGGGCGTGGAGGAAGGAGTTATGGGCGTGAAGGGGGCGTGGAAGAAGGATTTTGGGCGTGAAGTGGGCGAGGACGAAGGAGTTTGAAGGCGTGAAGGGGGCGTGGAGGGAAGGGTTTGGGCGTGAAGGGGAGCGTGCGAGGAAGGAGTTTGGGCGTGAAGGGGGCGTGGAGGAAGGAGTTTGGGCGTGAAGGGGGCGTGGAGGAAGGAGTTTGGGCGTGTAGGGCGTGGAGAGGAAGGAGTTTGGGCGTGAAGGGGGCGTGGAGGAAGGAGTTTGGGCGTGAAGGGGGCGTGGAGGAAGGAGTTTGGGCGTGAAGGGGGCGTGGAGGAGGAAGGAGTTTGGGCGTGAAGGGGCGTGGAGGAAGGAGTTTGGGCGTGAAGGGGGCGTGGAGGAAGGAGTTTGGGCGTGAAGGGGGCGTGTAGGAAGGAGTTTGGGCGTGAAGGGGGCGTGGAGGAAGGAGTTTGGGCGTGTAGGGGACGTGGAGGAAGGAGTTTGGGCGTGAAGGGGGCGTGGAGGGAGGAGTTTGGGCGTGAAGGGCGTGGAGGAAGGTTTGGGGCGTGAAGGGGGCGTGGAGGAAGGAGTTTGGGCGTGAAGGAAGGAGTTTGGGCGTGAAGGGGGCGTGGAGGAAGGAGTTTGGGGGTGAAGGGGAGCGTGGAAGGAGTTTGGGCGTGAAGGGGGCGTGGAGGAAGGATTATGTGAGTGAAGCGGTCTATGAGTAAGGAGTTTGGGCGTGAAGGGGGCGTGGAGAGGAAGGGAGTTTGGGCGTGAAGGAAAGGAGTTTGGGCGTGAAGGGGAGCGTGGAGAAGCTGAGTTTGGTGCGTGGAGGGGGCGTGGAGAAAGGAGTTTGGGCGTGAAAGAGGGCGTGGAGGAAGAAGAGGTTTGGGCGTGAAGGGGCGTGGAGGAAGGAGTTTTGGGCGTGAAGGGGGCGTGGAGGAAGGAAGTTTGGGCGTGAAGGGGGCGTGGAGGAAGGAGCTTTGGGCGTGAAGAGGTGGCGTGGAGGAAAGAGTTTGGGCGTGAAGGGGGCGTGGAGGAAGGAGTTTGGGCGGTTGCTACTTATGTCCTCGTTTCATTCTCCAAGCTTTGTGTTTGGTGTGTTGTGTTTTTGTTAAGTACTGTTTATGTAGTGTTTTGTTACTTATGATGTGATGTGAGGCGTTGTACTTGTGCTGATGTGTTAGGATGTTGTGATGCAATGTGATGTGTGGTGGTGAATTGTGGTATATACGGTATGATAAGGTATGCTATGCTATGGCAATCCGGGTAATATATGTGATGTGATGTGATAACAGGTATGTATACGTTGTGTGCTTTGTTTTTACTTGTGTTTTGTCATCTACATGTGCTGTAATGAGAATTGTGGTATGATGCACGGTATGGTATGCTTTACGGTATGATGTGATGATTGGCTTCACAGTAGCATGTGTTACGTTGTGTTTTGTTATTATTCGTTGTGTTGTGATGTCTAGTTCTGCTGTGACGACAAGTGTTGTGATGATGATGCACTGTGGTATGGTATGGTGCGATATAGTATGCTATGCTATGGTATGATGTGATACAGGTATGGTATTACGTTGTGTTTTTTTATTGTTGTGTTGTGTAGTTGTGCTGTAATGACCACGTGTTGTGATATAAATGCACTGTGGTATAGTATGGTATAGCATGGCATGGTATGCTATGCTATGTTATGATGTCAATGTGACGTGATGATGATACAGGTATGTATTACGTTGTGTTTGTGTTACTGTTGTGTTGTGTGTAGTTGTGCTGTAATGTAAGTGTTAGTGATATGATGCGCACTGTGGTGATGAGTATGCTATGCTATGGTATGATGTGATGTGATACAGGTATGTATTACGTTGTGTTTTGTTATTGTTGTGTTGTGTAGTTGTACTGTAATGACAAGTGTTGTGATCCGATGCACTGTGGTATGGTATGGTATGGAAAGGTATGGAATGGTATGCTATGCTACAGTATGATGTGATGTGACGTGTTGTGATACAGGTATGTATTACGTTGTGTTATCTGGATGTGCTGTTTGCTATGAGAAGTAAGGTATGATATGGTATGCTATGCTATAGTACGATGTGACGTGACGTTGTGATACAGGTATGTGTTACGTTGTGTTTTGTTATTAGCTGTGTTGTGTAGTTGTGCTGTAATAAGTGTTGTGATGTCATGCACTGTGTCGAGGATAGAACAAAGTTTCGCGACATGTACAAAACCAGTTCTTGCCATGAAACGCTCAAGCTAAGTACAAAAGTATGCCTAAGTGAGGAAATTGATGAAACGATGCAAGATGCAGAATTGCAAAGCGTGTATGATTCCCATTACTTACACAGAGTTAAACAAAACTTAATACAAGAGATCAGGGAAGTTGGACCAAAGATGATCAAGTCTGCAATCGCAACCAGTTTTCTTAAAGACAAGCTGAATACGAGAAATGGGGGAAATGGAGTTCCCCCGAGCTAAGCCCTGTATTGGACTATATAGCCCCGCTAAGTATTACAGGAGCGCAGCTACCACTCCCGGCACGGTAGGCCGAGCGAGGCTCGAACCTCGCAATCCCCCGATTACGGAAGTCCGGCGCGCTACCACCTGTGCGCTACCGCGCCCCCCTGAATACGAGAAAACTTTGGCCGAGAACTAAATGGCACCGGTGTGGAAAAATAAGAAGAAGTTTCCTTCAGAGGCATGATATCATTTAATCTTAAAGCCTGTTCGCTACTTTTTTCAATCCACAATCCTTTCCAGCAGCATCACTAAGCACAGGAGAGACTTTTCGAGAATAGACGGGTTGGATGTACTGGATCTTTCTCCTAAAACTGAATCAATACCGTCTAGAATGATAGCAAACAATGAAATGACTTAAATGTCATCGTGAAGTTGCTGCGTTATTGTTGATCACCCTCAGTCCGTCCGAGCAGAACTATCAACCACAGGCAAGCCACCGTCCCTCCGGGGTTGTGTCCCATGCAGCGGACCTGATGTTCCCTTACGCGACTGACAGCGCCATACCACAGCGAGGCGCGGAGAATACTGATGGAGGTTTGGTTCCTGGATGGACGCCGACTTTCGCAGGCTTTCCACCCAGATAGCAAAGGGAACCACAGCAGGCTACGTTACCCCGTACTTTGCAGTACATGGTTACCACCCAATGCAGAAAAAGGCTATTTCACCATGGATTACAGGCAACCATTAGGCTTGTCACTCGGTGGATTGACACCTGTAGTCAGAAGGAGAGTAATTAAAAGAAAATGTAAGGAAAGGGGGAAGTGGGAAGAAAGGAGAGCATACAGTAGACAGAATGAAAAAGAGAAAGGAAGAAGTACGTAGCACTACATCAAGTGAGTGGATGATGGTCGCCACCATCTACCACCTGTCATTGTAATGACGGGATTAATCTTGCTACTCGAAATCAATTTCCTCAACCCCTTCAGCACGATGGCGTTTTCTCCATTTCTTTCCTGCTGCCACCAGACAATTATATTCTATTAGGAGAGTTTGTGACAACGGCTGTGTTACGACACAACCTTCATTAACACCCTCCCCCACACAAGAGTTTCTGACACGGCTGTGTTACCACACAACCTTCATTAAGACCTTCCCCCACACACACAAGAGTTTGTGACACGGCTGTGTTACCACACAACCTTCATTAACACCTTCCCCAACACAAGAGTTTGTGACACATACGGCTGTGTTACCACACAACCTTCATTAACATCTTCCCACACACACAAGAGTTTGTGACACACACGGCTGTGTTACCACACAACCTTCATTAACACCTACCCCAACACAAGAGTTTGTGACACATACGGCTGTGTTACCACACAACCTTCATTAACATCTTCCCACACACACAAGAGTTTGTGACACACACGGCTGTGTTACCACACAACCTTCATTAACACCTTCCCTCACACAAGAGTTTGTGACACACACGGCTGTGTTACCACACAACCTTCATTAACACCTTCCCACACACAAGAGTTTGTGACACACACGGCTGTGTTACCACACAACCTTCATTAACACCTTCCCACACACACAAGAGTTTGTGACACACACGGCTGTGTTAGCACACAACCTTCATTAACACCTTCCCACACACACAAGAGTTTGTGACATACACGGCTGTGTTACCACACAACCTTCATTAACACCTTCCCACACACAAGAGTTTGTGACATACACGGCTGTGTTACCACACAACCTTCATTAACACCTTCCCACACACAAGTTTCTCCCAAGGTCAGTAAAATCGTCCAGCGGTGGCAAGACCAAACTTAACATGTATAAAGTACTAGATGCGGGAGCATCACGGCCAATCGGCTAACGCCCTTGATGTTGTACGGTGTGGTGTGGGAGGGTGATGATGTATGGTGTGGTGTGGGAGGGTGATGTTATATGGTGTGGTGTAGGAGGGTGATGTTATATGGTGTGGTGTGGGAGGGTGATGTTATATGGTGTGGTGTGGGAGGGTGATGTTATATGGTGTGGTGTGGGAGGGTGATGTTATATGGTGTGGTGAGGGAGGGTGATGTTATATGGTGTGGTGTGGGAGGGTGATGTAGTAGTAGTAGTAGTTGTTCCCTAGGCAGTCTGGCCGAACAGCCCCGAGTCCCTTATGAAGGCCATGGCCGAGACCGGGCTTTCCCACAGAGCTCTCAAAGAGTGTATGTTGTGTTGTTGGCGTAAGTGATTGTGTGCAATGCAGTCTTCCATAATGTGCTAAATAGTATGGGGTGCTGTGTTGCATCCTGGACAGGCATCAGCGACGGAGTCATCCAGACTCTTCTGGTAGCTTAAGAGGGCTGGATGGTTGTATGGTGTGGTGTGGGAGGGTGATGTATGGTGTGGTGTGGGAGGGTGATGTTGTATGGTGTGGTGTGGGAGGGAGATGTTGTATTGTGTGGTGTGGGAGGGTGATGTATGGTGTGGTGTGGGAGGGTGATGTATGGTGTGGTGTGGGAGGGTGATGTTGTATGGTGTGGTGTGGGAGGGAGATGTTGTATGGTGTGGTGTGGGAGGGTGATGTGTGGTGTGGTGTGGGAGGGTGATGTATGGTGTGGTGTGGGAGGGTGATGTTGTATGGTGTGGTGTGGGAGGGTGTTGTTGTATGGTGTGGTGTGGGAGGGTGATGTTGTATGGTGTGGTGTGGGAGGGTGATGTTGTATGGTGTGGTGTGGGAGGGGGGTGATGTATGGTGTGGTGTGGGAGGGTGATGTTGTATGGTGTGGTGTGGGAGGGTGATGTTATATGGTGTGGTGTGGAAGATTGATTTTTTATGGTATGGTGTGGTGTGGGAGGGTGATGTATGGTGTGATGTGAAAGGGTGATTTTTCTTACAGTGTGGTGTGGTATAGTGTGGAAAGATGATTTTCTATGGTGTGGTGTGGTGTGATGTTGGAGGGAGATGATTTATGGTGTGGCGTGGGAGGGTGATATTTAATGGTGTGGTGGTGTGGTTTGCATGGTGTGGTGTGGGAGGCAGGTATGGTTTGTTGTGTAGTGTAGTGTGGCGTCGTTAAAGTTGTTTAAGTTACAGAAGAAAAGCACTTCGTTTCCCAAAGTCGTTGACAGAAAAACGGACAAAGCCATTCCTTCTCCAGGAGACAGATGGATAGATACCGGTTTATATATATATATATATATATATATATATATATATATATATATATATATTTATTTATTTGTGGTACGTGGGGGCGCTCACCATTCACTCAATCGATGTAGTGCTGCTCTCGGATGTCTGCCTGTTCCTCTCCTCCATCCTTCTTTCCTTCAGTCTTTCCTCGTCCCTCTGCCTACGGGTGACTTTACACTCCCTCTTCAATCTCTCATTCATTCCTCTTCCTTCTGACTGTGGGTGACTCTATACTGAGTGACAAGCCAAATGCTTTCCTGTACACCAGGAAACCGTTACTACGCTGGGTGCTAACCATATAACCAAATCTTGGCGCCTGGTGGCATAGTGGGTAATTATTGTGCTCCAATCGGATTGAACCAGTGAAGGTTTATATCCAAGGGGTGGTTGGGGTTATTGTTCAACGTATTGCCACTCAGGGATGAGTCAGGCTGGTCACTCTTATCTTAAACGTCAGGACCAACTGCCTAGCCCCGGGCTCCTACGCTCCTCATGGAGTAACGCAGGACTAGATCATAGATGGATATATATATATATATATATATATATATATATATATATATATATATATATATATATATATATACACACCGTAAAGGTAAAGATTAATAAACAATTTTCAACCCCTGCATCATTACAATACCAACAATAGCACCAGCAAAACGAGCAAGTAATGATTTAAGTTGTCTATACATGATAATGTGTCTGTCTGTCCGTCAGTTCTACTATTAACCAGAGAGGCATTCAGTGGAGCGCGTCTCTCCGACAAGGGCAACGTAATTTCCAAACCACTCTTCATAATGGGTTAGGAATCAAACCCAGAATCTGTAATACGATCAAGACCGGTCCCAAAAGTAAATCATTGTTCCCTGGGACACAGGCTATCTACCCAACAAATTTGATCCAAATCTCTCTTTCAGTTTTTGAGTAATCCTGCTGACAGACAAACTAACAAACAAAGAAGGGTGAAAACATGCTCTCCTTGTTGAAGAGATCTATGGAAAGCCTTGATCGGCTAACCTAACCTTGTGTCGGCTGGTGCCCGCTGACCCCATCTAGGTCGGTATAGTCGGCCTTGCGGCCGTAAGCGCCTGTGGTGTGGCTCGCACCTGTTTACAATGGTGCCACGTTTCCTCAACTTGCGATGTGAAACGGAAGCTATTTATGTACAAGGCATCACAAATTCGATAAATTCAGATGAATAAAACTTACACTTGTGTATTTTGATGGATGAATCAACAGTAATCTTATTATGCATAAAATATTTATACAGTAACACAGAAACATGGCATACATATTGTACAGTGTTGCTAAAAGATATTGTAGTCACTTTTAATGGTTTTTAGCGTAGTTTTAGGGTGGGTAATAATATCACAGTTATGGATATAAGATAATGAGCCTGAAAAAAGAAGAAATATGCCAATATCCAAAGTAAAAGAAATAATTCATGTAATTCTTGTGAGTGGCAATACTTACACACCCAGGAGAGAGAGAGAGAGAGAGAGAGAGAGAGAGAGAAAGGTCTGTCACTGCCTTCTTTGTATTCATTTGTTCCTTTGTACATACTGCACACACTGATATACATTGTTCCTATTGATGCACGTATATCTATACACGTAATTTTTTTTTTCTCTCTCTCTCTCTCTTCTAATACTGACCACGTGGTAGGTGAATCCAGCCCCCCCTTCCCCTTCCCTCCCTTCTTAATCCCTCCTGGGTGTCTCAGGTCAAATCCCCCTTCACACTTCCCCTCCCCCCTGGACCACTACGTCGGGGTGTATGAATCAGTAACGTAACAAACCTCTCAGCAGACAGTAACTTTGACACTCCATCTACTACTAAATATAACAAAACCAAATTGACAGATGAAAGCACAATTATAAATAACTTATAAAAGAATCAAAAGTACTCAGGGTGGCTCATTTCCCGCCAGGAGAGAGAGAGAGAGAGAGAGAGAGAGAGAGAGAGATAACGGTATAGAAAACGTGGCAACACTGTACACAGGTGCGGGCCACACCTCACCCGCAAACGGCCGGGATTCCGACTATAGTACCTAGGTCAAAGTTCAAGGTTAAAAGAAAAAAATCTGTTTCTAGTGGCTGGTTGTCCTTACATTACATTGTACTATTCCTCACCAATTTCCTTGTGATCTGCAAGGGTTGTTTACAACGATGAAGTTTCAATAGGATTGGGCTGATCATAGAATGAGAAAGGAGCTAAATGAGAGAGAGAGAGAGAGAGAGAGAGAGAGAGAGAGAGAGAGAGAGAGAGGTGGGGGGGGGATCGATCAAAACACCTCTCGCACTGCGAATTGCAATATAATTAGCTCAGTGACTGGACAACAATAACTGGAGAGAGAGAGAGAGAGAGAGGGGGGGAGGGGGATCGATCAAAACACCTCTCGCACTGCGAGTCGCAATGTAACTCTGACTTGACAACAATAACAATGACTGGCGTATATAGCCTACTACACATAACATCCAGTTATTCATCACGTTTACAAAATGGTAATCTTTAGGAGGCACGGCCACCGTAGTTTGCAGTTTTTTTTTTTTCCTTTGTTTTCCAAGAGTTTTCAAGTTTCGACGTTTTTTCTTTTAAAATGATGTAAAGTGTTTAAATAGCGGTTTGTTTACAGTTCCAAAACAGTGCCAAAGACAGGACGCCATCTTGTGTGGCGCGAGGAGACGACGCCATCTTGTGTGGCGCGAGGAGAGACGGACGCCATCTTGTGTGGCGCGAGGAGAGACGGACGCCATCTTGTGTGGCGCGAGGAGAGACGGACGCCATCTTGTGTGGCGCGAGGAGAGACGGACGCCATCTTGTGTGGCGCGAGGAGAGACGGACGCCATCTTGTGGGGCGCGAGGAGAGACGGACGCCATCTTGTGGGGCGCAGGGAGAGACGGACGCCATCTTGTGGGGAGCGAGGAGAGACGGACGCCATCTTGTGGGGCGCAGGGAAAGACGGACGCCATCTTGTGGGGAGCGAGTGGAGACGGACGCCATCTTGTGGGGAGCGAGGGGAGATGGACGCCATCTTGTGGGGCGCAGGGAGAGACGGACGCCATCTTGTGGGGAGCGAGGGGAGACGGACGCCATCTTGTGGGGCGCAGGGAAAGACGAACGCCATCTTGTGGGGAGCGAGGGGAGACGGACGCCATCTTGTGGGGTGAAGGGAGAGACGGACGCCATCTTGTGGGGAGCGAGGGGAGACGGACACCATCTGGTGGGGCGCAGGGAGACACGGACGCCATCTTGTGGGGCGCAGGCAGAGACGGACACCATCTTGTGGGGCGCAGGCAGAGACGGACACCATCTTGTGGGGCGCAGGCAGAGACGGACACCATCTTGTGGGGCGCAGGGAGACACGGACGCCATCTTAGAATGCTATTTTTGAAAGACACTACAATTATCGGTGCGAACTTATCCAAACCTAATTGTTTTTAACAACCCAACCTTAATTATCCTATCCTAACCTAACTTATACCTTATGTACCGTAATCATATTTCCCTTGTTTACTAATGGACCTTCATGCTTGAAAAAGCACTTACCGGTATGTACACCTTTACAAAGTTGCTGCATCAGTTCAATGGAAGGTAATTTCCTTGAAGTGGTCCTGTGTCCTTAAAGATTAGCTACAAAATAAGGCTTGACACTGGAAGGAAAGTGCTACGGCCAACATACCCTTTAGTCTAAGCAGCAGAAATATCTTACCGATTCACTTCCTCTTCTCCCAGGTTGTTTTCTATATTTTTATAACAATTTTTAAGGTGGTAAACTATTATTTAGTAATTTTGTTACCTTGCTGTTCTTGTCAATGTTCATTCCGAATCATTAATTTTGGTTTCTCAAGCGTAATGGCAGACTTAATAAAACTTGCTCAAATCAAGTGAACTTTATTTTTACAGCTATACTAGTCTACCATTACACACACACCCTATCCTTAACCTAATGTAAACTAATCTAACAAATTATCCTGGTTTAACCACATCTAACCTGGTCTAATCCAACATAACCTTACTTTTAACCTACCCTAACCCAATCTAACCTCTCCAACAGTAACAACCACACACGCCGAAATAGAAAACCAAGTTGCGTTGTATATAGTAAGTGTCCGCCATTACGCCCAGGAAACATCACGCGTCGGGGAAACAAGAACAAGAGGGAAACATCACCATGAAGGAACCGTTTACCATTATATGAAAAATAATGATGCAATAAAAAGTGAACTGGCAAGATGTTTCTGCTGCTTAATTTAAACTTAACGACGTATTTACCATTAACACAAAAGACGCTCTCAGTAGCTGGGTATCGGTCGTCCAAGTGACTTCGGGAATTTCGGAACATTTCCTTTATTATTTATTCTGCACAATACATAGCAATATCCTCCTGTATGTTATTGATGTAAAGTTTATCAATATTCAAACTACATAAATACCATAAAAAAGGTCGCGACGAAACTGCAGGGAAGCACCCATGCATATAATTTATTTTTTATCAATAAACTGCAATGTAACTGTCATAGATTTAAAAGGTTGCAAAAAGGCGTACTTTTCTAGATACCAACTATAAAACCACCAGTTTTACACGCAAGCGTTTTTTTTACATGAGAAGCGTAGGAGTCCGGCACTAGGCAAGTTGGTCCTGACATTTAAGATGAGTGACCACCCTCACTCATCCCTGAGTGGCATTACATGAGCAATAAACCCCAACCATCCCTTGGATATAAACCTTCACCGGCTCAATCCGACTGGAGCTCCAATTACCCACTGAACCACCAGGCGCCATAATTTGGTAATGTGGTTACCACCCAGAGTAGCAAGTGGTTTCCTAAATTATCAAAGATAATCCATTATAAAATTTCATCTTGTTAATGGGAGCTCTCCTTCAGTTTGCCCCAGGAAAGCTGAGGTGAAATACGCAAAATGAATCGTCAATGAACACGTACTGCAAAGCCTCCAATGCCACCCAGAACATGGACGTATGATAAAAATGGCTGACCTTCCTTGCAGCTGGCGTAGGGTAACTGGGAAGCCGATCAGTTGACCCAGCCCTTCGTTGAGTCAGCCTCGCTCTGTCTCCTTCACACCTTGAGACGGACACAACAGGCCACCAACATCCAGGCAATCGTAATTTTGAACATCAAGCGAACGTACACTAAAAAAATAAAAAATAAATAAATAAATAAATAAACGCACAGAACCAACCCCACCCCACCCATGCTCTCGACGACACTGAAGGGTTGGCTGCACTGCTGCAGGCTGCAGCGGCCTCAGCAGCCTACAGCTGCGTGCAGCCGCTAAGCGTGAGATCCTGCCGAAAATGGAAAAGCAGGGGTGCCAACCATCCCGTGCCAGGGCGTCAAAAACCACACCGTAAACTTTCAAAGCGTCTATAAATCAGCCACCTAATACTAGTTAATTACTCCACATCGGGTAAATAACATACAGTTCTATGGTTTCTTCATGCCTAAGCGACTAATCTGCTGGAGTACAGTGGAAGCAATAATCATCCCTGATTTATTAAACCATCCGAAATATTGGTACTCTTGATCTGCTGGACATGCGCGGCGCAGCGACTCATATTGCCACCGCGGGTCTATTTAAACATGCATCACGGGTTAGTTGTGTACGGTATATATTTTACATATTCTGTACGTTGTTATAATACCGAGTCAGTTACAGATATAAAGGAAATTTTATTCGACATGCCCAGTTTATCAAAAAGTATATGGCACTTACGTCTTCACATACTGAAACATTGGATGATGCTTTTGAAAATAATATCCGGCAACTTTTCATGACTGTGCTTGCCTTATAATTATTTCAAAAACACAGCATAAAGAAGAAACGACATACGGCAAACATATAAAATACACCGTCCAGAAACATTTACCTTTGGAGAAAATGCGAACAGCATCAAAGCTCACCGAAAAACCTTCGATCACCTGGTTGAAAATATATTACTTGCCTGAGTGATCTTTATGTACACTAAGCAACAGCAAGTGTTCACATTTCCAGCACATCAGAAAGTGTGGTTAGATGTGTACTTCTGTGTGGTTAAATGCCTGTTTGTGTCGTTTGATGCGTGGTGTTGTGAGTGCTAGGTAAGTAGTTGTGTGGTCAGATGCGTGCTTGTGTTGTTTCATGGCCGCAGTGTTGTTAGATGTGTGGTTGGATGCAAGGTTGCGTGGTTAGATGCTTGACTGTGTGGCTATAGACGAGGTTGGGCTGAAGCTGAACAAATATTCTGATTGCAAAAGGTCTCATATCAAAACTTGGCACACATTTCCTGTTGGATGTGGTGATGGAAGGCGCTACATGAAATACAGGATGGGACATAAATATCTAAATAATTTCTTAGTGTTGAAATATAAAGTTAGTTCACAACACACACTGTCCATAGTACATGGATGAAAACATGTCAAAGACGAAGTAGTTACGTGACATTTTAGTTTTAAAAATTACATCTGGCAAATGGGTGTCACTGGAGTTTTTGTATTCACGACAGCGAATTAGCAGACTGCTTATTACTGCATGCAATGCAGCTTTATCAACAGTGTGAATAATAGCGCTCACCATCCACTCACTCGATGTAGTGCTGCTCTCGGATGTCTGCTCATTCCTCTCCTCCATCCTTGTTTCCGTCCATCCTCTTCTGTCTTTCCTTCATTCTTTCCTTGCCCTTCTGCCTACGGGTGACTTGACACTCCCTCTTCTGTCTTTCCTTCATTCTTTCCTCTTCCTTCTGCCTGTGGGTGATTCTACAGAGAGTGACAAGCCAAATGGTTTCCTGTACACCAGGAAGCCATTTCCTACGCTGGGTGGTAACCATATAATCAAATTTTGGTGCCTCGTGGTTTGGTGGGAAATTACGGTGCTCCAATCGGATTCAGCCGGTGTATCGTGCCACTGCTAGACACCAAATTTATGTGTCAGTTTAGCTGCTAATTCCACCGGATCCAACAATTTATGTAGCCGTTTTATGAAATAGCACGCTGACTACATATTATGTGTTCTGCTGTTATAGTATAACTAGACCACCGTGTTGGAGATCGACGACACTGTCTGTAGTACACGTCAGCCACTCGCCGTCACTGCCCGAAACTTTCCACCAAAGGTCCTCTGCCACTAGAAGGTGGAAGCTGGTCTGTTGTATTAAGTGGTAGCGTAAGGTGACAGAAAAGAGCAGATTAAAAATCTCTTTATTTGGCACAGAATAAATACAACTGCGACCCGAGAGATATGTAAGAGCGACACCACCTCTCTTGCTAACTGAATGACTTCTGACGCTGTACGCTCACCGTGCCGAGTTGGGCGCGGTGCTGAGGTCAGCTAAAAGTGAGGTGCCAAGCATTTACATATACTCTGGGCTTATGCAAAAAGTAGAGATAAATGACAACTCTACTAGCACATTATACACCTCTATTTAATGGTATTAAGTACATTCACATATGCCAACATAATAAATGGTTCCCCAGGACTTTACACTTACGCACAATTCAGATATCCTTTCACTTCTCCTAACTTTCATTTTATAATTGAAACAGGGTGGCACTTGTGCTCTGCCATTCACCTTCTTCCCTATACACAGCTAACAGCGAAATGATATTTGGATGTTCATCATTCACACTTCATTACACACTGTTAATTATGGCTAAACAGCTTTAAAAATATATTATGTAAAATGTGTGATACTACAACTTCTAATGCCACTTAGGGATGAGTGAGGCTGGCCACTCTCACCTTAAATGTTAGGACCAACTTGTCTAGCCCCAGGCTTCTGCGATCCTCATGGGGCAATGTAGGATTGGATGATGGATGGAAGGATGAATGTGAATCATTGCAAGGATCTTTGTCATACACGCCCAACACTCAGGCCTTAAATGTACTGTATTATGCCAGCCCCGCCTCGGGTACCAACACCACTACGGGGGTGATATGCCACTGGCTGTTATCGTTATCTGTGCCCCGCCTCGGGTGCCAACACCACTACGGGGGTGATATGCCACTGGCTGTTATCGTTATCTGTGCCCCGCCTCGGGTGCCAACACCACTACGGGGGTGATATGCCACTGGCTGTTATCGTTATCTGTGCCCCGCCTCAGGTGCCTACACCACTACGGGGGTGATATGCCACTGGCTGTTATCGCTATCTGTGCCCCGCCTCTCACCTACAGTACAGTCTACAAACGCAATGGGTTGTATTCTCCTTCTCTTAGCAACTTTCCCATCACCTATTCATAAGCGATTTATTTTGTCTATTACGTACTTATATACTTTTGTACGTACTGATGCAAACACTGTCGAATTACAAAGATAAACAGCATACAAAAGGATACTGAGGCGTAATGTGTTACAAAGTGTCCCATACAAAGGAGCTGCACCTCAAAGTATTCCGTACACAGGCTCAGCAGCTGTTTGTATCAGCCAAGAAGAGGAAAGAACGAAAGAAATATTAAGAAAGACTGAAGAAAATGTAGAAGGAGCAAAAAAGGAAAGGAATACGTAAAAGAAGATGATGATGATGGTGAAGAGGAGAATAAGATGAAAAGAATATAATTATGATGATGATGATGGTGAAGAGGAGAATAAGATGAAGAGAAGATAATAATAATAATGATGATGATGATGATGATGATGCAGGCTTATGATGATGATGATGATGGAGGCTTATGATGACGATGAATGATCATAATCACAATCACCATCATCATCGTCATATCCTCATCCTCACCACCATGCCGTCCTTCTGGCCATGACAAACAGACCAGACAGGCTGCAGAACCCGGGCCAGTAAAACACAGCAGCAGGATAAACTGCCATCAAAGTAGCCAGTGAAATGCGCCACACGGACACAAGGCAAACAAACTATACCAGCATTTGTACACCTGGCAGCCCAGCAGGGGTTTTTACCTAACGCAGTACAGAAATGAGAGCAATTATTATTATTTTTTTTTTTTAGCACTTGTTTATGAAGAACATTTTGAAATAATCCATCACAGGTGTCAAAACGTTAATGCCAAAACGGCCACTTTAATTGTGTATACTGCCTTGGCCTCTCCCCACCCCCTGCCTTGGCCCTCTCCCCACTCCCACCGCCCACCCCCACAATTCTACCTCATCCCACCCACTTCTTCATCTCCCACGCCCGTTTCTTTATCCACCCTTCTTCTTTCATTTTTGGAGGAATCTTTGACATTAATCTTGGCTGCACTGCAACCAGTAATCCTGCCACAGCCATTTCCACAGGGTACACTCTCCTGCCCCAGCCCCACCGCCCACCAACATTCCAGTCCGTCCCACCCACTGCTTTGCTCACCAAGGCCAGTACTCTGCCCGCTCTTTGATGGTTTCATGGGGCGACGCAGGTCACCAGATCAACCAACGCCCTGGCTCATTTCCTGTTCCCTCTCTCTAGACAAGTTTACTCAGCACAGTAGCGACCTTTTCTAATGGAGGGGTTAGATATAAGCTTCATTATCTCCTTCACCACTTACAGCATCTCCTTAGTTGACTGAAATCGTCTGCTTGCATCAAGGATAAAATAAATCTTGTGTCCTCGGGTGTAAGCGATTAACACGCACCCGCTTACCAAACTATATTATGATCCGATTTATGTATGTTTGTTGGTTTGTTTGTTACCGTAACACAGCAAAAACGGCGCAACGTAGCGCAAGTTGTGTTAGAGCAAGGCACCGTTAAAATGCCCTAACTTGGAGAATAAAACAATTTCCAGTCCAGTCGAGCACCGGTTCCCGAGTTAACATCAAGTAGAGGCCGCCGAAGGCTGCCTTTAAGCGAGTAAGTACAGAAGCATCAATCACCTGGATGCCATCGTCCCTATAGTTCATTCACCTCAACTTGGCCCAGAGGTTCGTCCTTATGAAGCATGTTTCCCGTAGCTCACTGGCAGGATAAGACAATACTACGGCTCTACATTCCTTCCACAGCACTTTCTCGTGACTAGCATCATATCCAAGTGTTAGTCTCTTGCTATAGCTCAGCATTCATGATGGATGGATGGTGAATTTAGGCCAAGTTAAAGTAAACAGGGTATAGTATTCAGTACTGATATTTTACTAATGATAATCCTATTGGAAAAACAAATACCAGGTACAGTCGATCACAAAAGTATGGGTGCACACTCAGCACGAAGTAATTTGACACCATGGACGACGGATACTGGAAAATACCTAATGCTTATTCACAACGCTGGCAAACTTTTTTTTTTTTTTACAAACCACATGTCACCTGCCTGGGACAAATCTCCAGTTTTTATTATCACTCGCTTAATGGCAGCCTTCGGCGGTCTCCGCTCGCTATCAAAACCACATAAATGAGTCATAACTCGGGAGCCGGTGCCCGATTGGGCTGGAAGTTGTTTTATTCATCAAGGTAGAGCATTTTAACGATACTTTGCTCTAACACAACTTGCGCTACGTTGCGCCGTTTTTGCTGTGTTACGGAAACAAACAAACCAACAAACATACAGAAATCGGATCATTATAATACAGATAGCATATTCAGATAATAAGTAATTAATAATCTCGAGAGTGTATGCGAGTGAGGTGGAGAGGGAGAGGGAGGTAAAGACCGAGGATGAGATGGAGGCACGGAATAGAGACATTGTACTGTACATGAGAGAGGGGGGTGGAAGTTTAGGGAGGGCAGCGAAATGGCAGGGGAAACGGGGACATGGAGGCGATTTGTCTGTGGTCACCCCTTTCAGGATTAAGGCGGCTGGCTATAGACAAACAAACAGAATTCACAAGCTATATCGAACAGTTTGGATATCATCGCACCCACCATGCTCGTTTTTTTTTCTCTCTCTCGACCGCACAATTGTAGATGAACTCTCAAATTCCCAGATGAACAATTATTAAACATGTATATAATATTGTGAAAAGCTAGTTCGGACATAAAAAAGACATCACTGGGTTTCAGATAAATGTAACGAAAGTGGAGCAGTATTTTTGTCCATAACTACACAAAGTCATAACAGATTCCTAACAAATGAGGCGAAAAAAGACAATGGTTTATGCAAGTGTTGGGAGGCAGAACAGACGTGAGCTGGTGTGGGTGTTGGTGTTTGGTGAATATATGTGAATCATTGAATAGTAATTGTGTGGGTGTTGGTGTTTGGTGAATATATGTGAATCAGTGAATAGTAATTGTGTGGGTGTTGGTGTTTGGTGAATATATGTGAATCAGTGAATAGTAATTGTGTGGGTGTTGGTGTTTGGTGAATGTATGTGAATCAGTGAATAGTAATTATGTGGGTGTTGGTGTTTGGTGAATATATGTGAATCAGAGAATAATAATTGTGTGGGTGTTGGTGTTTGGTGAATATATGTGAATCAGTGAATAGTAATTGTGTGGGTGTTGGTTTTTGGTGAATATATGTGAATCAGTGAATAGTAATTGTGTGGGTGTTGGTGTTTGGTGAATATACGTGAATCAGTGAATGGTAATTGTGTGGGTGTTGGTTTTTGGTGAATATACGTGAATCAGTGAATAGTAATTTTGTGAGTGATGATGTTTGTGAACATACGTAAATCAGTGAATAGTAATTGTGTGGATGCTGGTGAATACTGTAAATCAGCAATTAAAAATTGTCTGTGTGTGAGAACTTAGTGAATGAATCACTGAATAACAGTTGTGTGAGTGTTGGTATGGTTTGTGAAAAGGCTTTATCGAATAACAGGTATCAGTATGTGGGTGTGTGGGTGTGTGTGTGTGTGTGTGTGTGTGTGTGTGTGTGTGTGTGTGTGTGTGTGTGTGTGTGTGTGTGTGTGTGTGTGTGTGTTTGTTACTAAACAGCTTTTATAAGAGTATAATAATCTCCTGGTTTTCCCTCTTCCTTTTAAGTTCTGGATCCAACACAGTGCCCATCGCTTATATAGTAGGGGGGAAAGGATGATGATGATGATTACGGTGGTGATGACCTCTGTGCAGCTAACGATGATGATGATGATGATGATGATGATTACGGTGGTGATGACCTCTGTGCAGCTAACGATGATGATGATGATTACGGTGGTGATGATGACCTTTATGCAGGTAATGATGATGATGATGATTATTATTACGGTGGTGATGATGACCTTTGTGCAGGTTATGAGGATAATGATTAAGATGATTATGATCGTGATGTAGGCCTTTATGCATGTACTGATGATGATGATGATGATGATGATAGATTATGATGATGATGATGATAGATTATGATGATGATGATGATGATGATGGTGATGTCGACCCTTATGCATGATGGTGATGATTATGGTGGTGATGATGATGACTTTTGTGCATGTAATGATGATGATGATGATTATTAATACGGTGGTGATGATGACCTTTGTGCAGGTTATGAGGATGATGATTAAGATGATTATGATGGTGATGTAGGCCTTTATGCATGTACTGATGATGATGATGATGATAGATTATGATGATGATGATGATGGTGATGTCGACCTTTATGCATGATGGTGATGATTATGATGGTGATGATGAATATTATGCATGTAATGATGATGATGATGATGATCAGCAAATGAGGCAGCACCTAGAGTTGGACGTCGATGGCTTCGTTGCAGCGACCTCTCGTAGCTTGTGATGCTGTACTATAGTGAAAACAAAGGAAAAAGAAAGAAATAAAGGGCGAAAGAAAGACAAGGAGAAAGAAAGTGAGAAATGTGCAAAATAAAGAGAAATGAAGTAAAATGTGAAAGAGAAGAGAAGGAATAAAAGTAGACGGTCAGACCAAAGAGTTGGCCTGGGTACAGGTGTAGTAGTGTGCCAGGCCGCTCCACCTTACTGCATCTTGTGTCCTACCTCTGTCCTAGCTTGTGATGGCGTTATATAGTGGTGGCTTTGATCTAATGTAGCCAGTGGTGGTGGTGCTGAGAGTTACCATGATGATGATGATGATGGTGGTGGTGGTGGTGCTGAGAGTTACCATGATGATGATGATGATGGTGGTGGTGGTGGTGCTGAGAGTTACCATGATGATGATGATGATGATGATGATGATGGTGGTGGTGCTGAGAGTTACCATGATGATGATGATGATGATGGTGGTGGTGCTGAGAGTTACCATGATGATGATGATGATGATGATGATGATGGTGGTGGTGCTGAGAGTTACCATGATGATGATGATGATGATGATGGTGGTGGTGCTGAGAGTTACCATGATGATGATGATGATGATGATGATGATGATGATGGTGGTGGTGGTGGTGATGCTGAGAGTTACGATGATGATGATGATGATGATGATGATGATGATGATGATGATGATGATGGTGGTGGTGGTGGTGGTGATGCTGAGAGTTACCATGATGATGATGATGATGATGATGGTGGTGGTGGTGATGCTGAGAGTTACCATGATGATGATGATGATGATGATGATGATGATGGTGGTGGTGGTGATGCTGAGAGTTACCATGATGATGATGATGATGATGATGATGATGATGGTGGTGGTGGTGGTGATGCTGAGAGTTACCATGATGATGATGATGATGATGATGATGATGATGGTGGTGGTGGTGATGCTGAGAGTTACCATGATGATGATGATGATGATGATGATGATGATGATGATGATGATGATGGTGGTGGTGCTGAGAGTTACCATGATGATGATGATGATGATGATGGTGGTGGTGGTGGTGCTGAGAGTTACCATGATGATGATGATGATGATGGTGGTGGTGGTTGTGGTTATAACTATAGATTAAAATATAGTAGTACACAGGAAGAACAGATAACAGGAGGCCTACTGGCTTCTATCCAGGTTATCTGTTGGGGAAAAAGAGAAAAGTATAGAACAGGAAAAGACGTTCCCTTGCCCACCACACCCTCCGACCACAAGGCAGAAAGAAAAATAACCTGTTCGTTGAAAAGAAAAAATATATATATATGTTTCTTTAGGAGGGACAGAAATGAAATACTGTACAGTATGAAATCTGTAATCTACAGTTGTTAAAATAAGACCACACACAATATCAGAATACTGTCACAGATAAGTAGGGTAAGGCCTTGTGTTTTATGGGGGTTACGTTACATGCACACCCACGAGAAACTAATTTCCGCCAAGTAATGACACCTTTATAAAATGTCTGCCACAGCCATAATTTACTATGTAATGGCCTAAAAACCTTTGTACTGGCCCGAAACATCACCAGACATTACTATATACTTGTTTAAAGTGTATTTTGAGATGATTTACCAACACACTTTGCTAAATTCTACCAATATACAGCTTAAACTTGTGCATGTGTGATGGTTTACTCACCCAGGAAAAACCGGAGCCGGCAAAGTGGAGTACCGCGAAAGACGAGGCTGACTGTACTCGTGTGACTGTCGTCAGGATACACGTCAGCCTGGAAATAAACACACGCCATTACTTATTGACTAGAGTCTACAAATATTTATCCCAGCCAGGTTTGTAACGTATCTATAGTTCTTGCACTAACCACTGTTGCTGTAGTATATTCCATTGCATTAAACACACGCCATTACTTATTGACTATACAAATATTTATCCTGACAAGTTTGTAGTGTAGCCATACTCCTTGCACTGCTGCTGTAGTTTATTAGACTGTTCATCTACAGGTAAAGCAGTTTTTCCCTATATTAATATTCCACTTCTTACCATGAATTGTAGTCGTAGTGTCGTTCTGTATATCAAACAAAATATTCACCACAGCAGTCCACCAGGGTCATGTTAAGGCTGGGGATACAAATATTAAGCTACTACTATCATTCTTTTTATTTATCATATTCTTTTAATTATACCTATTATCATCATATACTTTATAATACCTTACGTAATATACTCATGATACTTTCTCTTACTCTGTTTCTCTCAGCCATTCTGTCTGTATATTATACTGTGTCTATTTTACTTTCCAGTATTATATTCCAGCTGCCGCCAAACGATTGTATTCAGTTCAGAGTGAGTCATGGCATCCTGAGAAGCAACGTAAATTGGACAACATACTAATTCATACCCCTGGGGGTAGGGTTTTTTTTTTTTTTCAAGAATACTCCCCCAGTATCCCTGCTTGTCGTAAAAGGCGACTAAAAGGGTTGGCGGAGGGTTAGTGCCCCTCCCCGGAAAACAACTAACTAAAAAAACAAACAAGAAGCTTCGGACAAGGACTGACCAAACGATGACGACCCAGGACCGGACAAAGGACTTGGTGATGAGTACATGGAATGTAAGAGGAGCGAATGATGAGGTGAAAGAGAGAGAGATTGTCTAGGTGCTTGAGGGTGCGAAAGTGGATGTATGTGGAATAACTGAAACAAAATGGAGAGGAGAAAGTGTGAGAGAATGGGAGTATGGATGGGCTATATGTGCAGGAGTAGGTGAGAATGGGAGGGCAAAGGAAGGAGTATGTATAGTTGTGAGTTAAAGATGGAAGAGCTTAAGACAGTATGGATCAGTTGGGTCAAGGATTGTGTGGGTAAAGTTGAAAGTTGGAATACAAATGAGGGCGATTGTGTGTGTGTATGCGCCAACGCAAGATCGTGCTAGAAGAGTGAGAGAAGAGTTCTGGACAAATGTAGAAGTGTGCATGGAAAAGTTTGGAAGGAATGAGAGAGTGTTTTTGATCGGTGATATGAATGGTAAACTTGGGAATGTGAAGGTGGATGGAATAGTTGGTGAGTGGGGTGTGCCTGCTAAGATAGATGAGAATGGGAGTGCGTTAGTGGACATTTGTGCTGGGAGGGGGTTGGTGATAGCCAATACCCTCTTCACGCATAAAATGATCCACAGGTATACATAGCGAGTGATGAGAAGGATGGGTGGTGAACTGAATGAAAGGAAGGCAATGACTGATTATGTGTGTGTGGATGAAAGGATGCGAAGATGTGTAAAGGATGCAAGAGCTTATAGAGGTTGGGGGAGTGGACTTTCTGACCTTTTTTTTTTTTTTTTTTTTAATGTGACTGACTCTGGGGATAGGCTTCACAGCCTGATTTCAAGGCCCAGTAGTCCTCCTACGTACCGCACACCTCTACATGTCACCAGAATTAGGATTCAAGTAAAATGGAGGAATAGAAGAAGGGAAAGACGAGAGGAAGGAGTAGTTTCAAGGAGAGTGGAAAGGTTACAAGAGGATGAGAAAAAGGCAGAGTATAAGAGAGAAGTGGAGGAACGATTGGGCAAATATGAATTGGAGCAGATGGGAGACGTGGAAGGTGTGTAGGATATTTACTGAAGAAATATGTGCAGCATGTGATGTGGTGTGTGGAAGGAAGAGAAGACGGAGGGGGGGTGCAAGGAACAGCGTGGTGGACTGAAGAGGTGAAACAGGCTGTGGCACAAAACAAGAAAGCATACAATGAATAGGGGCGTGGAAGAAGTTGAAAGGCGGAAGAGTCATATGTAGAAAGAAAGAGAGAGGTGAAAAGGTTAGTAAGAGAGCGTAAGAAGAGAGTGGATGAGGAATTTGGAAGGAATTTGAGTGTAAAGTGGAGGGACTGTAAGAAAATGTTCTGGAAAGAGGTGAAAAGAGTAAGACAGGGTGGAAGTGAAGGTAGCAGGGGAGTGAAAGGTAAAAATGGTAGATTATTAGTGGAGAAGGGAGAAAAAGTGAGCAGATGGAGAGAACACATTAAGGAACTGTTGAACATAGAGGATGGAAGTAATGCGAGTATAAGTGGCTGGGGAATGGCTGGGAGAAGGAGGGAGGTGAGAAGACAAGAAGAAATCAGTAGGATAGAAGTTGTGGAAGCAATGAAGAAAGTTAAATCGGGGAAAGCCCCAGGAATTGATGGAGTGTGTGGTGAAATGCTGAAGCATGGGGGAGAGATAGTAGTAGAATGGATGTGGAAGATGTGCAGATTGGCTGGGAGGAAGGTAGAGTCCCGGAGGATTGGAAGTCAAGTATAATTATTCCCTTGTACAAAGGAAAACGGGAAAAAGAAGTGTGTGGTAATCATAGGAGCATTTCTCTTCTTAGTATAATAGGAAAAGTGTATGGTAGGATACTTATTGACAGAGTTAGAGAAAGAACAGAGAAATTAGTTGGAGAAGAACAGGGAGGCTTTAGGAAGGGAAGAGGTTGTGTAGATCAGATATTCATTCTTAGATCTTTAGTGGAAAAGTTTCTTGAGAAGGGAAAGAAGTTGTATGCGGCTTTCATGGATTTGGAGAAAGTATATGACAGGGTGGATGGACAAGGATTGTGGAAAGTGTTAAGAATATATGGAGTAGATGGGAAGTTGTTGAATGCTGTGAAGAGTATGTATGAAGGTGCGAAGGCTGCAGTGCGTGTGGATGGTGAACTAAGTGAATTTTTCTCTTTGAAAGTTGGGTTGAAACAGGGATGTGTCATGTCTCCATGGTTGTTCAATCTGTACTTGGATGGGGTAATAAAAGAGGTACAAGGTAGGGTAGTGGATGTTGGAGTGGCCCTGGTGAAAGAGGATAGTGTTTGGAAACTCCCTGTACTGTAGTTTGCAGATGATACTGTGTTGTTGAGTGAAGACGAAGGGGAGCTGCAAGGCTTGGTGGATGAGTTTGGGAGAGTGTGTAAGAAACGGAATCTAAAGGTGAATGTAGGGAAGAGTAAAGTGATGGTCTTTGAGAGAGGTGATGTCAGTGAATGTACAGCGAGGTTGGATGGTGAGGAACTGGAAAATGTGAGTACGTTTAAGTACTTGGGTAGTGTGATGAGTAAGTATGGAGGTTTGAGGGTGAAGTGCTTGAAAGGGTACAGCAGGGAAGAAAGGTTGCTGGTTCTTTGAAAGCAGTGATAAGAAACAGGGGAGTGAGCATGGAAGTGAAAAAGTTACTACATGAGAGTATTATGATACCAACTCTAACGTATGGAAGTGAAGCTTGGACGTTGTTGGAAGGACACAAGTCAAGAGTGAGAGCAGTGGAAATGAGTTATATAAGAGGAGCCTGTGGAGTCGCATGGAGAGACTGGCTGACGAATGAGGATATAATGGAGCGTTGTGGTGTTGATGTGGATGTGATAGGAAGCGTTATGAGGAACACACTGAGGTGGTTTGGCCATGTGGAGAGGATGGAGTGTGAAAGACTGACGAAGAGAGTGTATGTGAGTGAGGTGGAGGGGGGAAGAAGGAGGGGGAGGCCGAGGATGAGATGGAGGGATGGGGTGGAGAGGTATATGAGAGACGGGGGTGTGAGTTGGAAGCAGGGCAGTGAAATGGAGGGGGACAGGGCGACTTGGAGGCGATTTGTTTGTGGCCACCCCAAACGGGATAGAGGCGTCTGGCAATAGATAGATAGATAGATAGATAGACTAATGCCACGAAAATGAACAAGAAAGAAGACGAGATAGGATAAGAGCAAGAACAAAAAAAATACAGTATGTAAATAGAAATGGATGAAAAACAGCAAGCAAGAAAAGGCGAGATCTGGTAGGAAGGGTGAAGGTGTGAACTGGGTACAGGTGTAGTAGAGTGCCAGGCCGCTCCACCTTACTGCATCTCGCCTCCTGCCTCTCTTGTTGCTTGTGGTGATAATATTGTAGCCTAGATATCTTGTAACTATGGTGGTGCTGGTGGTGATAACGATAGATAAAGAGATATATGGAGATTAGATGGATAGATAAATAGAAAGAACGGGAAACAATGAACAGAAAAAAAAAAACTTGTATATGGAAAATGAACAAATTAATAAAGGAAATAAAGAATGGAAGACAGAAAGAAAAGTAAATGAAAAGATAAAATAAAATGACAAAAATAACAAAGAAAGGATTAAAAAAGAACTGAGAAGAAAACGAAAGAGAAGAACAGCAAACAAAGCGAAGAAAAACGGAAAACAAGAAAGAAAAAAGGAAATGAGAAAGAAAACACAGGAGGAGCGCAGCAGTAGTGATGGTTGGAACTGAAGACACCTTTATAAGAGTCCCAGATCACTGCACCTTACTTCACCTTGGCTCCTACTTCACTTGTTGCTTTATTGATGTAAAAAATATAGTAAAGAAAGAAAGGAGAGAAAGACGATGGAGGGAAAAATATAATGAAAGGAAAAAACAACATAGGAAATGAAAAGGAAAATGGAAGAAAAGAAAAACAAACAAAAAGGATATAAAGATAATGAAAAAGGGAAAAGGATGACAAAAATGAAGCAAAACGTGAAATAAAGGCAGGAAAGGGTAAAGAAATAAAATGCGTTATAAATGGTAAAGGTGTTAACTCAGTACAGGTGTAGTAGACTCCCAGGCCGCTGCACCTGACTTCGTTTCGCTCCTGCCTCTTTTATAGCTTCTGATGTTCCAATATAGTAAAGAAAG
The DNA here is from genome assembly GCF_032717465.1 of Coenobita brevimanus. Lineage (NCBI taxonomy): Eukaryota > Metazoa > Arthropoda > Malacostraca > Decapoda > Coenobitidae > Coenobita > Coenobita brevimanus. Next base: position 18,280,882 of record NC_137040.1, on the reverse strand, counting down.
ACACGAGAAGCGATGAAAAAGGAAACGGGAGGAGACGGAAGGAAAGAAGTGAGAAATGCAGAAAATAAAGAAAGGCAACGAAAGTAAAAGGTGAAGTAGAAAGGAAGGAAGGGAGGGAGAGTGAGTGGTCTGGCACAGAGTTGAACTGGGTACACCTGTGGTAGTCTCAGGCCGCTACACCTTACTCCATCTTGTCTCCTACCACTCTTGTACCTTGTGATGCCCTGATATACTGCTGCAGGTCATCTAATATATCTAATGAGGATGATGGGAATGATGATGATAATTAGGTCGATTCTTACGCTAACAACTGATTAAAGGATATAATTATGGTGACGGTGGTGGTAATAATGATGATGATGGTAGTGATGGTGATGATGATGATGGTAGTGATGGTGAGTATTATTGTGGTTATGATGGTGATGTAGGTTCGCTTTGATAACCTAACTTCATCTTGCCTCCTATCTCTCTTGTGTAGTGAAGAAAGAAAGGAAGGAAAGACAAAGAAATGTAATAAACAAGAACAGAATATGTAATGATAAAGACAGAAAAAAAAAAAAAAAATGCAGAAAGAAAAGAAAGAGAAAGACTGGAACATGAAACAGAACTAATGGAAAAGACGAGAAAGAACATTAAGTTTTAAGTAAAGAGAAGAAAATAACAACAGACCAGAGAGAGAGAGAGAGAGAGAAGCAAACATCCCAGGCCGGTCCACCTTATTTCGTCTCGCCTCCTGCCTCTCTTGTAGCTTACGATACTATCATTTATTGCCTGTATATCTGTAAATGATGATGATGATGATGATGACAGTGACGGTGATGGTGAATACAATAAGTAACGATGATGATGATAATGAAGATGATGATGACAGTGACGGTGATGGTGAATACAGTGATATAAGCGACGATGATGATGATGATGCTTGTGGTGGTGATGGCAGTGCTGGTAAAGTAGGTTAGTACTAATGATGATAATTTTATTTCCTATCGCCTCCCACCTCTCATGTAGTTTGTGATGTTGTATTACAACGCAGAAAGAAAGGATGAAAAATAGAAAGAATTGCTTGAAAAAAAAAATGAGAAAGATATAACAAAAATAACGATAAAATATGAAATAAAACAAAACAAAGTAAAACAAGAGCTAATATAGAAAATAAAGAATAGGAAACAAAGGAAGAATTTAAGGAAAGAAAATCCGATGAAAAGATGGGAAGAAAAACATTAAAAAGGAGAAAGAAAAATGAGGAGAAAGAAGGAATGAACAAAAAATGAAACAGAGAGAGAGAGAGAGAGAGAGAGAGAGAGAGAGAGAGGGAGAATGCGAGAAAGAAGAAAAAAAGTTAGTACTAATGAAGGGGAGAAAATTAAATGAGTAACAGAAAGAAGAGGACAAAAAGGCGAGGAAGAAAGGCCAAGAGGCAAGCCTGAATGAAAGAAGACAAAATGAAACCAAACGTGCAACAAGGAAGGAAGGAAAGAAACAAAGGTGTAAAGATATAAAATGAAGTATAAAAGGTAAAGGTGTTAACTGGGTACAGGTGTAGTAGAGTGCCAGGCCGCTCCACCTTACTTCATCTCGTCTCCTGCCTTTTGTGGCTTGTAATGATGTAATACAGTGCCCAGATCTAAGTACCTGACCATGGTGAGGATGGTGACTGTCATGATTATGATGATGGTAAAAATGAGGTTTAGTTTAGCACTGCTGAGAATATTGCTAATTTCATGGATATTACTGGTGGTTATGATGATGGTGGTGGTGGTGATAGTGGTGGTTGTGATGTACAGTACAGTAGTTTAGCAGTAACGATAACCTTACTTCATATCACCTCATAACTCCCTTGTAGGTTGTAATCTTGTAATATAATGGTGAAGCAGAAAAAGGATGAATATGAACAACTGAAGTGTCTCTAGTTAGAAACAAACAAACAAACAAACAAAACAACAGAAAAGGACAATAATAGGAGAAGGAGAGAGAAATTATGAAGAAAAATGAAGCAAAAGGGGAAGCGAATAAGCAAACGAAAGACAACAACAAAAAGCAGGAAAGAAAAAAATAAGAAAAGAAGATACAGAAAACGAACGCTATCGAGAGTAATAGGAAATATTACAAGAGTAACATGAAAAACAATAATGGAGAGGCAAAGAGAACCACAGTGAAAGAAAGAAAATGATGATGATGATGACTGTGATGGTGAGAGTCATGCTGGTCACTTTGTGTTATTGATGGCGATGAAAACAATTATACGGAAACTAATGATGATAAAAACTTGGTTCTTAACAACTGATATGGACAATGGTGGTAAGATGTTGAATCATGACATGGGTTGGCTTTGATGATGATGGTAATGACGAAAATAGGAAATGACCGCACTGTCTCTACTCTGGCACCGTTGCAGAGCCAGGCCGTTGGACTGTGGCCAGTCTTGGCCTGGGTTGCAGAGCCAGGCCGTTGGACTGTGGCCAGTCTTGGCCTGGGTTGCAGAGCCAGGCCGTTGGACTGTGGCCAGTCTTGGCCTGGGTTGCAGAAGCCAGGCCGTTGGACTGTGGCCAGTCTTGGCCTGGGTTGCAGAGCCAGGCCGTTGGACTGTGGCCAGTCTTGGCCTGGGTTGCAGAGCCAGGCCGTTGGACTGTGGCCAGTCTTGGCCTGGGTTGCAGAGCCAGGCCGTTGGACTGTGGCCAGTCTTGGCCTGGGTTGCAGAGCCAGGCCGTTGGACTGTGGCCAGTCCTATTCGCCCCCAAACTCTGGTGATGGACCTCCCCTCAGGTCCACCACTTGGTAGCGGGGGCAGTGTTTTCCGGCTGCATGCCCTTGCTGGTGCTAACCCCTGTATGTTGTGGGGTACGTTGTGTGGCATGTATAGTGCATATAGAGTTGAGTAGTGCATGAGATAGTTTGAGAAATGGATGGTGGGAGTTATGTTCACATACCCTCCACGTTAGTACCACACTGAAAAAGGTGAGCAAAGGAAGATGGTCAGGATATCCTGGTGGCTGGTGAAACAGAGGCTCCAGCTGTCCCTCACCAGCAATCCCATCCCCCTTGAGAGTACCACCCTGATCGGCTGGTGCTACAGCCTACTCCCTACAGAAGTAGGGCGTAGGCTGTAGAAGTAATATATAGCTGGCGCAACCCGAGGATCGTTTCAGCGTGAACCTGGTGGACTTCAGAGTGAAGCTGCTCTCTTCCTGCAGCTCACCATCCTCCTTTCAGGATCAGGGGAGTTGTGGGACATGTGTGTACTCAAGCAACAGACCAGCTTAGTTATATTAGTGCCACCACATGAAGGCATCCCTCTCCAACACCAACCATACCCTGTCCTGACATTCATTCACGCTGCTGACCTGGGAAATTTCATAACATCTCTCCCTCAGTGATTTATTTTGCCCATCACACCTCCACATCCTATTGTATAATACTCCTGTAAACCATGTTGATAACAGTAGGATATAAACAATGAATTAGAAATACCTGTAATATGTTCTATGCAAGGGAAACTGCTAGGGAAGAAATGCCACAAACTCTCTTCTGTCAACGAGAATATGGCAGGCCAACGCGCTGACTGCACACAGCCTTGTAATTCCTATATTTCTCCACAGCACCTTCCTTGGTACAAGCAGTTACAACCTCACCATCTGCAATCAACAACTCCCAAGGCAACTCAGATATAATATCCCATGGCAGTTCTCCATGCACCATGATAAACAGAATGGAACCCCAGACAGACCACAGACGTGCACCAATTCTTAACGTAACGACCTATACTCCGTCCACTTTAACTTGGCCTAAAATTGCCATCTACCGGTATCTTAAATGCTGAGCTATCACGCGAGATTAATGCTACAATATGGTGACATTCAGGAAGAAGTCCTATGGAAAAGATTCAAAACATACAATTTTGCAAATTATGTTAGTTCAGTGCCATCAAAACTCTTTGTTTCTCAATTTGCATAATTTCAGTAACCTGTTTCTTTATATAATACTTTTTATATTTAACATCATATAACTTCTCCCATTTAATACAGTTCTGAAACTGTTCTCTACATCTTTCAACCTCTGGCAAGTGGGTATTTTCCTCTTCATCTACTTATTCCTTTTACTGTCACTGTTTAACTGAACTTTGGAATTTAAGTGAAGTCTTTTCCTTATCCTCAGTTTAGTTATCTAATCATTTTGTTGATTTGCCTTAACATGGAATCACTTGGTACATCAGCTTCTCTCTCACTTAAAGCTTGAAACATGTTATTTGAGACATTATTATATAGTACTAACTGTGACACCAGAGACCACAGCAGCTGTCGCTCCTTCTTGCAGTTGGGTAAAAACAATAACAGTTTACACAGGAGCATCTCCCTCTAGCTGCACTAGCTGCTCCCCCACCATCCTTTCATATTTCATTCTATCTGGTTATTTCTATACTGTAACTTGGGTTAAAGATACTATATACATTTGATCTTTTCACTGCACAACCCTGGTATTTTGACTGTTTTCAAATTAAGCATAATAACTTATTGCTGCCTTAAGCTTTTCAACATCAGAATCTCTTCATTTGTATTCTGGAAGCGACTGGTAATGTTTACCACTACTCCTTAATGCCTGTGTCTTGGTTGAGGTCACTGGTGTGAGTGTGTAGTATACTGCTGGATCACACTGGCATCTGCCAAGAGAAATGTCCAGAAAATTTATCAAACAACAAAAGCAACCCGAAATGAACATTTTTGGTGAAGGGCCGAGGATGAGGTGGAGGGATTGAGTTGAGAGGTATATGAGGAAGAGGAGAGTGAGTTGGAGGTAGGCTAGTCAAATGGTGGGTGACAGAGCGACTTGGAGGCGTTTTGTCTGCGGCCACCCTTTGCGAGATTAGGGCGTAGGGCTATAGATAGATAGATAGATTTAACACAAAACTAAGTGCAAACTACAATGTCCTGAGAGATATGAAGACAATCTTGGTTAAATATCCTGGTTGGATCTGCATCATTTTGGATGACAAAAACTGCAGCTTGGTTTTACTGAACATGATTTTCAATCCGATCCATCAGCATGGAAGAAAAATTACATTTTTAAATATACTGTAGTACGATACTGACCCGACAGCACCATTTTGTTGTATGCTGGACACTTTTTTACCTACACTACAACACAGTGTTAGTCTATACTATGTCTGTTGGTGCTGTGTTGGAGTAACTCACATTTTGGTGTTGTGTACAGTAGGCTATATGGCATACGAGTGTACTGATTCCCCACCTAACCTAACAAACCAGGTTCACCACCACAGGACACAGTTCAACTGATCCACTGTGGTTGCTGGTGTGGTGCTTGAGCAATTCAAAACATAAACATTACTGAATATATAACAAATATTATCACAAAACTATGGCTGTTCCTTAAGGGGGAAAAAAAAATCAATACTTTGCCACACGGGCACGACCTTTCCATATTTCCTACTGAAATTAATCCTTCACAGGTGACTTATGTTTCATAGGTTATCATAGTTACAGGGTGTTTTTTAATAATGTTACCTGTGAAATATGTCAAGACATGTTTACTTCACACATTCCATCACCCACATAAAGGTACCATCAAGAGGCAAACCTTGCTGACAAACTCTACAAATGCATGTCTTACTTTTGGCATAAGTAAATTCCCAACTGATATGTTAGGTTTGGAGAATTTCAACTGATTAAATTACCGTAGGATTAGCTAGGTTAAGATGGGCTTGGATTGGTTGTGTGAATAGGTTAGGTTATGGCAGATTAGATTTATTGTTAGGACTCAAGACTGGGATTTGGCCTGACAGATACTCAAGGGGTCTCTAAGCTACGTGGCAATCCAAGGTGGTTAATATCAGGGGGGGTGGGGCAAAGCCCCCATTTGGAATAGGTTAGACCTCCTCTTTTCCTGTTTCTCCCATCTTTCTTGTCACTTTTTATTACTCTTCTTTCCTCCAGGTGGTTTTACATTGAGTGGCCAGCCTAATGGGTTCCTATAAGCCTGGAAACCATTTACAACAGTGGGTGATAACCATATAACCAACCCATATGTGTTCCTTGTGCCACCAAGTGGAACAAGGAACACATATGGGTAGAGGGATAGTGCTCCTCCCCGTAAAACAACTTGCTCAAGACAAACGGCCACCCCTTATCGGATTATGGCGTCTGGCTATTGATAGACAGGATACGTTAGGTTAGACTGGATCGTTTGGTTTCGTATGGAGTTCAATGTTTGATGCACCAACGTGTCCTGTTGGCAATCAACGTATCCAGTCGGTAACCAGGTTGCCACAGCCAAACTGGCGGCATCCTTAAATACCCCAAACAGTATATTTTATTTTTTCTCTACACTTTTTGCTGTCTAAAATAACCAGATAACTATGTTTCATATGGCTATAAAATTACTTTCATAAAGATCATGAGATTGTAAGAAGGCAGTTGCAATCACCACACCCATGTGCGATATCAAAAATTTAAAGAACATAAAATGAAAGTTCGTCCATTATAAAAAAGGTTATAATATACTATGTGGTAGGTGGGGGCGCTCACCATCCACTCACTCAATGTAGTGCTACTTTCGGGTGTCTGCCCAGTCCTCTCCTCCATCCTTCTTTCCTTCAATCTTCTTCTGTCTTTCTTTCCTTCATTCTTTCCTCGTCTTTCTGCCTGCGGGTGACTTTACACTCCCTCTTCTGTCTTTCATTCCGTCATTCTTTCCTCTTCCTTCTGCCCGTGGGTGACTCTACACTGAGTGACAAGCCAAATGGTTTCCTGTACACCAGGAAACCATTTACTATGCTGGGTGGTAACCATATAACCAAATTTTGGCGCCTGGTGGTTTAGTGGGTAATTATTGTGCTCCAATCACATTAAGCCGGTGAAGGTCTATATCCAAGGGGTAGTTGGGGTTTATTGCTCATGTATTGCCACTCAGGGATGAGTGAGGCTGGTCACTCTCATCTTAAATGTCAGGACCAACTGCCTAGCCCCGGGCTCCTACGCTCCTCATGGGTCAACGTAGGATTGGATGATGGATGGACGGATGGATATAATATACTGAGCAAAGTTATAACACAGGAGGAAATATAGGTAAAGAAAGAGAGCAATGTGTACTTATCCCCTTTTTGGAGGCGACGGGCCTGAGGCTGGGCTGGTGTAGTGCAGAACACTTAAGGACAGGAGGCTGACCTAAGCCCCTGGTAATGTCTACAAGACAGAAATACTTGTGGGACTCCAACCACAGTGCACAGCCACAGGCCACTGTGCATTCTGACCCAACACCTCTACTACCACACCACCATTAAAAAGGTAACAAAAGTGGTAACAAAGTAACAAATAACTCAGCACACAAAGTATACTCCCTCTGGCTACCTCTGGGACTTGAACCACAGCACATTTTGACCCGAGGGCTCTACCTCCACGCCACCATTACAAAAAGTAACAAAGTGGGTAAAAAAGTGAGTAACAAGTAACATCAAAGAAAGTAAATGTCCCTCCAATAAGACAGAGTAAACTGAGAGTAACAAATAACATCAGAGAGTAATGTCTGTCCATAGAGATAATTCTCAGCACTAAGCAAAAAGACAAAATAAAATGTAGATTCCATTAAAGTAAAACAAAAACTCATAAGATGAATCAAATCACACCAGGTGTGGGGGTGGGGCCTGCCGCTGTGTGGGGTGGTGGTAAATCACACCAGGTGTGGGGGTGGGGCCTGCCGCTGTGTGGGGTGGTGGTAAATCACACCAGGTGTGGGGATGGGGCCTGCCGCTGTGTGGGGTGGTGGTAAATCACACCAGGTGTGGAGGTGGGGCCTGACGCTATGTGGTGTGGCGGTAAATCACACCAGGTTTGGGGGTGGGGCCTGCCGCTATGTGGTGTGGCGGTAAATCACACCAGGTGTGGGGGTGGGGCCTGCCGCTATGTGGGGTGGTGGTAAATCACACCAGGTGTGGGGGTGGGGCCTGCTGCTATGTGGGGTGATGGTAAATCACACCAGGTGTGGGGGTGGGGCCTCCCGCTGTGTGGGGTGGTGGTAAATCACACCAGGTGTGGGGGTGGGGCCTGCCGCTGTGTGGGGTGGTGGTAAATCACACCAGGTGTGGGGGTGGGGCCTGCCGCTGTGTGGGGTGGTGGTAGCGGTGGTTCAGGTACAGTGCCGAGACACTGACCAACAGTTTGACCACAAACCACGCCACCACCCCCACCCAAGCCCCATTCCACACCTCCCACACCTCTATCACCCCAACTATGGCCTCCAGGGGGTGAAGCAGCTGGGCACAATAGATGGCACTCAGTGCCAGCTGCCAACTCAGCATACTGACACCCAGAATTACACTCAGCACCAACAGCACAACCTGAAACACGTCATTTTTGACAAACCAAAAGCCAACCCAAGTGGTGAGCAACCAACAGTGATAAACAATAAGCCAAGTTAGATCCGCGTTGACCTCATACCGCAATTGTGAAGAAATTACCATCCCGGTCAATTCAGACAACATTAGCCTACCGGGATAGTGACTATATTGTTCTCCTAATGACTTAATTGCCCAGTTAAGCCTTGATGGCTCGGTCAAACTTTACACGTTACCCTCATCCGATTTTCGACTTTTCGTTAATATTTTCTAGTAGAACTGGTCATTCTAAGAATCTTTTCTTCTATGACATTTCTCTCGCAAATTGATAATAAACGAGTTACTTCCACCAATCACAATCACAGACGAGCGCGCGCTGTCCGCTCACCCGCTCGCATATGAAAGTTTGTCCCCGAAGACCAAACTTTACACGTACTCCTCATGCGATTTTCGGCTTTTCTTTAACGTTTTCAATTGTTTTTGTTAGTGATTTTCGACTTTTCTTTAACATTTTCAATAATTTTTGGTTAGTGTTACGATCTTTTCTTGAATCGTTTCTTGAATTGTTGTTGCCGTTTACAGCTACAGACGGCTCTTCAGATGCAGACGAGGAACTGTAAACTGCTAGGTAAATGCATTATTTCTTATTTACACTCGGTTAGGTTAGGTTAGATGAGGTTTGGTTAATGTCATGGGGGGTCTGGGGGGCGAAGCCCCCCAGTTAGAAAACACGGCCAGGGTTGGGGGGTCTGGGGGGCGAAGCCCCCCAGTTAGGAAACACGAATTCCCTAAGAAGCTTAAAATTATTTTCTTCCGAAGGATTTTAGTGTTTTTCATTTGATTTTGATAAAAGTTCCAGTAGGAAATCACTCGCTTTTGCGTTTTTCCCCCACCCAACACCCCGGTTTCCCACAGGTCCCCCAGTATTCCTGGGGGAGGGGGAAGAACCGCAAAAAATTACATTTCAAGTGATAACAAACATCCAACCTGAGTGTTTTCGGTTGTTTTTGGTGTGATTTTTGTTGATTTGGACCGGTCCTTTCCACCGGAAGTAGCTAGTGGCGTTCAACAAAAACTAGCGACTTGCGATAGAAACAAAGGTCAAAATCGATCGAATCACACCAAAAACAACAGGAAACACTAAGGTTGGATGAAAAAATCGGATGAGGGCAACGTGTAAAAATGAGGAGTACGTGTAAAGTTTGGTCTTCCGGGACAAACTTTCAAATGTGGGCGGGTGAGCGAACAGAGCGCGCGCTCATCTGTGATTGTGATTGGTGGAAGTAAATCGCGTGTAACTCGTTTATTATCAATTTGCGAGAGAAATGTCATAGAAGAAAAGATTCTTAGAATGACCAGTTCTACTAGAAAATGTTAACGAAAAGTCGAAAATCGGATGAGGGTAACGAGTAAAAATTGACCGATGGCTCAATATTATGGCGCAAAATTGTGTCTAGAGGAACACCATTCTCAACAAATTTGGAAACAATATCAGAAATATCCTTACGGAAATAGGGAACACATGTTTTGACAAAAATGGTGAAACCTAAATCAGTAAGTGACACAATTACGAACCAACAAGTTATGAGTACGAACAATATCTTTTTGAGGAGGGGCCGAATCCCGTTAGTGTTGACGGGGATAGTGGTGGGGCGGTAGACCCCGTTGTCCATGTGTACAACTGTGTGGGACATTTTGGGATGAGCTTACCAAAACTTAATCGTAAGCTATATCACAATCCAATATCGTACTACACAGTACGATTAATTTTAACCTTACTAACCGTTATAAAATTACGGGTCACAATGAAAATGCGAGAGCGTGGACAACACACCCTCTCGCTAACTCGTCCACTAGAGTCGCTCACGCAGGTGCTCACCTTTTATAGCCCCAAGACGCCGGAAGTGGATATTATGAATACTTCGCGCTGCCAATATTTCGTTATTTTTCTGCCATAATTACCTCAGTGCCATTCAAACCCTTTAAACTTACACATTTTAAGAAAAAACAAAATCCGTATTCTTAATTTGAGTAAATTATGATTGATTTAGTGTTAAAAACAAATATTAAGAAACGTGACGTAGGTAATATTTTCGAGACTGCCTTTTTTCGGTCGTATCAACTTATATTCAAATCGGCGTTTGTATTTTTGAATGCACCACAGCAAAGGCAACATAAACTTGCCATACTGTTTTGTGAATATTCATTGTTTCCTTTTTCATTTCCTAACTATTATTTCTTCAAAGAAGACAGTAATAAATAACGTTTCACAAAGACTTCTCCAACCTCCTTGGAAAATATCATGCATAGTTATGACACCTACCACAATACTAACCTACTGGCCTGTGACTCCATATCCTTTCCACAGCACCTCTTCGTGACTAGCACCATAGTCTACTGTATGTTAGTGCTAATCTCTTATTACAGCACAACACTGAAGATGGTTAGATGGCAATTTTACGCCAAGTTAAAGTAAACAGAGTTTAGTATCGTCACTATTTACTTTCCTCTAACTTCTCCTAAAGGCCTTACTTTGATCAGCTGGATTGGTGATAATTACAGTATAAGGGAAAAACATTCAAGCACCAGATTCTGTGGCTACTAATGGTGCTTTTAATAACAAAATCAAACAATTTATGGATGCTGTGAACTCTCTTCAGCTACAATTAGGGTGAGGTGGGGGTCAACCCTACTATTAGTGGCAAAATATTACACCAAACATTCAGATAAAGGTTTTATTATGAAATGTAAATATCTAAAGAAGCTTCAGGAAAAGGGCTATCTTTGGTATGGTTATCACTTCTTTTGAAAAAAGATAAGTTGACTTAAAAGTGTATTTTCAAAAGGGTAGCCATGTATATAGATAGTGGGGGTGAAGCCTACATCCTATTTGACAACACTATAATGTGTTACCAAAGTAAATCTAAGTTTATATATGAAGTAGGCAATGTAAGAATTCAGAGCAGAGACATTTATCTACTCCATGACTTTCATATTGCCTTACAAGCAACACAAAAATTTAATATTCCATTATTAAATGTTTAACCTGGCTGAATACTGAAATGTGGTGCTAAATTATTGTAAAAGTAAAGGACATATGCTGTCCCAGTACAAAAATGTTGGCCACATGTTACAGAAATATATATGCCATGAATGAAGAAAAACAGGCCAGGTTAAGACGCAGGACTTATTATTTAAAAAAGATATATGCTATAACACTACATAAATAAAAGTGAAGGAACACACTGCACTCTTTAATCTACCTCGGGTGTTATGCCAGCATGTTAACCTGATGTTACAAGTCTACTTCATATTGTACTGAGTTAGAGCCACATTGAATTTAATTATTCTGGCAAGCCTCTGTTTTACCTCCCCCCCATTTGCAAGGATCTTGATAAACCTGTGAAAGACATATTACGTGAGTTCTTCACACACAAATCACCTTACTAATACTGTATTTTGTAATTTGTGGTGGACCGTAGAGAAATGAATTGGTATTGTACGCCCTACAACTATCGGTAAAAATAAAATGACACAATATCTTTATTGGGTTATAGGCCAAATAATTCAATCTGCAAGGCTCAACTGTATATCCCATATTAACAAAATTATACATATATCCCTGCAACAAAATCGTACCGTATATGACTGAAAATCATGTTGCATCAAACACATGTACATAATTTCATGCTGGATTGCTAGCAGTAATGTTCTGTGAGTATCCAGGTACCTTCTAGGTATTTATTTTGTATGATGTGTCCATTACCCACGCCATAATATTTATAAATTCGACACAGGCCTCGGGTTTCGATGGTCATCAATTTCTTCATATATATTATAGCAGCTAAGTAGACAGACTCTAATTACGACAGAATGCCCTACCATCAGAATCTACCAGTATTCATTGTCGATATACGATGTATCAGCAGTGATAAATGTTATACCAGACATCCAAAAAAATGGTAACTCACCTCCCACATCCAGCTTTAAAGAATGTAAACATGGCGCTACCAGGCGGCCCAGCTGTCGTGCCGCGTTTTCTTCTTAAGCGGATACTATTCTAGGCCCAATAGGGAGTAAAGGAAAGCGTCTGTACCACTCCCTAGTACGTTTATACCCACCTCACCCTACTCAAGAGCGTCTGTATCACTCCCTAGCACGATTTATACCCACATCGCCCAACCCAAGAGCGTCTGTACCACTCCCTAGCACGGCTTATGGCCACCTCACCCAACCAAAGAGTGTCTGTACTGTACCCTGGACTATGCATGTGACTAACTCCACGCGTAAAGAATATTATGGTTATAATATGATGGCATCAAATATATTACATAATAATTATACCTACAGCATGTTAAAATATCACATGATATTCGCCTACGTGGATATACACGTACTTATCTACTTCAAAGAGTGCACAATTAACCTAGACCTATTCTTCGCAAACATTCATATTTACTGGAATTCAATGTATAACAAGATCATTTTATAAAAACGTTTGACAATTATACTTACATAACACCGTGGGTGAATGTTGTTGTTGTAGTGTCTACAGTATATTCTTTTACAGTAACTGTAGAGATAAACTGGTATACACCACTTTTATGTGATTAAACTGTGTATTATGCATTACGACTAGCCATTCAACATACCATGCAATGCTATCTGCAGCTGTGGTAGTCCATCTCTGTTCACTTCCAGGAGAGTTTGACCATGCAGTGTCTTCTCCAGCTGTGGTACTCTATCTCTGTCCTCTTCCACGGGAGTCTGACCATCAGGGTGGAAGGAATGGATGCTGCCATCTGTGTAATGTCATAAATAGTTTGAGATCAACGAGACATACCTAACCAATAGTGTTGTTATATGTGTGCAATATGGACACCATCAGTATAAGGAGAGTGCATTGATAAAAAGACAGTTTACAAGCATTATCTTCACCATAATCACTGGGACAGGGGAGACTGCCTAACTCACTGTGCAGCTACTCTATAATGCCCTCATCACAAATTGGCTATGCTATCATATTTTGTATATATGACACCCCCCTCGGGAGCAGGGGGGTGGTTGCTTTCTCAGGCAGAGGAACTCCTTGAGAGTGAAATGGCTGGGAAGCATGCCGGCACGTGACTGGCTACAGCATAGCTGGGTCTTTCGGGTGTGGGCAATCAGGCAAGTTAGCTGCCTACTGCGACTGCAACACAATGGCGAGGTGTTCAGGAAGTTAGCCAAAGAAACCTTGATGGACTCTGAAAGAACAATAATGGCCCCCAGTCCCGTGCAGCCCTTAAATGGGCAGGGGGTGCTAAGAATCTCACGGTTGCCTCAATTACAATCTAATTCCTTTGTTAATGCAAAAAATACAATTAAAATTGGTAACTGGAATGTAAGAACGCTAAATCATGACGGTAAAATCGATGAGTTAGTGAAGGTTTTTCAAAATTACGGACTTGATATTTGTGCTCTGACAGAAACTAGATTAACTGGAGTCGATAAGCTGGATTTGGAGGATGGTATACGTTTATTGATATCTGGCCGACAGGATGGAATGCATTATCAGGGAGTAGGATTGTTGCTGGGTTGTAAGGCAAATAAGGCTTTATGTGAGTGGGATCCTATAGATGAGCGATTGTTATACACACGGTTTAAATCAAATCATGGCAACATCAGTCTGTTTGTGTGTTATGCACCTACTAATGATGCACTCGATGAAAGGAAAGACACATTTTATGAAAAGTTGCAAGAAGGAGTAGGAAGGGTACCTAGACATGATGTTTTGATCTGCGTTGGAGACTTTAATGCAGTAATGGGCTGTTCAAATGAGGGATTTGAGGCATGTATGGGTAACATGGGAGTTGGTAGTAGGATGAGTGAAAACGGAGTGAGATTTGGAAGCTTCTGTCTAGCAAATGACTTAGTCATCGGGGGCACACTCTTTCAGCATTGCAATATACACAAGACAACTTGGGTGTCGCCGTCTGGAAAATATAAAAATCAGATTGATCACATCGCTATCAGTAGGAGGCATAGAAGTTCTCTGCTAGATGTTCATGTTAAACGGGGAGCGGATATTGGTAGTGACCATCAACTCAGCATTGCAAAAATAAGGTTTAAACTTAAAAATCAGAAGAAGGAAAAATCTGGTGTTGGTAGATATGATATTGTTAAGCTTAGAAGGGAAGGAGAAGAAAAGGAGGAATTCAGATTAGAATGCAGAAATAGATTTTTGGTGTTGGAAACGTTGGAAGAGGGGGAGAGAAGTGTAGATGAGATGTGGGAGGATGTGAACAAAGTTTTGCATGAGACTGCTGAATGTACGATTGGAAGGAGACATAGATTCAGGAGAAAGAAATGGATATCAGAGGAAACGTGGGATATGATAAGAAAGAGAGGTGAGGCTATATTGAGGAGTGAGATGCAATGCGTTGATGAACGAGAGATTGAATTAGCAAGAGCTGCGTACTGGAGTTTGAATTCAGAAGTAAGAAGGTTAGCTAGGAGAGATAAAAGAAGATGTGTGGATGAAAAGGTTGCAGAGACTGAAATCTTAATAAACAAAAATGATGGACAGAGTCAAAGAATAGCATATGAATCGATTAGAGAACTGAGTGGTAATGCAGGTAAACGCAAGGAAATACCAGTTAGAGACAGGGAAGGAAATTTATTGACCAAAGATGGAGATATTAAAAATAGATGGAAAGAGCATTTTGAGACAGTTCTTAATAGACCAATACCACCAGAAGAGGATATACCGTCTGCTCAGGAAGATTTAAGTATAGAAACAGGAGAGTTGAGGCTTGCAGAAGTGGAGAAAGCAGTAAAATAGTTAAAGAATAATAAGGCACCAGGGGAGGATGGTTTATTTCCGGAAATGTTTAAAGTGGAGGGGGATAGATTAATAATGATCTTGACCAAGCTATTCAATAAGATATGGGTGACGGGGTTACTACCATCAGTTTGGAAGAATGGTGTAATTGTTAAAGTTCCGAAGAAGGGAGACCTGAGTGAATGTGGTAATTGGAGGGGAATCTCGTTTGTCACCGATAGCTTTGAAAGTTTTCAGTAGAGTGTTGTTAAATAGGTTGGAGCCGGTGGTTGAGGGTATTCTGAGGGATGAACAGGCTGGTTTTAGAAAGGGACGTGGTTGCAATGATCAGATCTTTATAGTTATGCATTTGATGCAGCAAGTTAATGAAATGAGAGTACCGTTAAGTCTTTGTTTTGTTGATTTTGAAAAGGCTTTTGATAGTGTTTCGAGAGAGACTACGGGGAAGATCATGAGACATTATGGAATACCAGAGGAGTTTGTGAGGGTCATTATGAACATGCATGAGGACACATTTTGTAAAGTGTTGGTTGATGGTTGTCTGAGTGATTCGTTTGAAGTCAAGTCCGGAGTAATTCAAGGTGGTGTTCTATCGCCTTTACTATTTATATTGGTCATTGATTACATTATGAAAAGCGTTGGAACAGAAACCGGTGCAGGTATACTTTGGGGAGAGAACAGGAAACTTTTGGATTTAGATTATGCAGATGATATAGTTTTGATTTGTGATGGGCCAGAAGAGATGCAGAGAGTGTTGGACTGTTTGGTGAGTGAAGGTCGCACGGTGGGTTTGGTTATTAATTGTGGAAAAACTGAAATAATCAATATGAATATGGAAAATGCGCAGGAATGTGTAACTGGAGGTATGGTTGTAAAGCAAGTTGATAGGTTTAAATATTTAGGTACTTATTTAGCCAAGGATGGTTCTTTGAACTTTGAATTCGAGGAAAGGTTAAAGAAGGCTAATCAGGCAATGGGAATGCTTAAAAATATTTGGAATAATAACAATTTTTCTGTGCATACAAAAATCAAACTGTATAAGGTAATGGTTAGGAGTATCTTAATTTATGGACACGAGTCTTGGTACAGCACAGTGACTATGGAAAATAAATTCTTGGTGTTTGAAAACAAAGCACTTAGAAGAATATTAGGAGTTAAGTGGTGGGAAAGGATACCAAATAGTAGAATTAGAGAAATAACGGGAGTGCAGCCGGTCGATGAATATGTTAGGTTCTCACGATGGAAGTGGCTAGGACATGTGTATAGGAGACAGGGAATAGTACGAGGTACACCAGGGTGGGTGGCACTTGGTAGGAGAGGTAGAGGAAGGCCAAAAGAGACGTGGGTGAGGACAATGAGACGGGAGGCTGGAGATGAGTGTTGGGGAGATCTTGAGGAGTTAGCACAAGATAGGATGTGGTGGTGTGAGTTCATCGAGGCCCTATGCATCCCCGAGGGTGCCACAGGAAATGATTGATTGATTGATGACACTTGTATATTATGACTATATACCATAATGTGTTCTGTATTATGTTATGGACATCCATACATCGTACCAGAGGAAACGTCTGTCAACCATTCGTGTCCCTTTTACAAAATTAGTCATTGCCATCAAGTTGCATGTGTTACATATAATAATTATACAATCCTGGAGGAGGAATGGGTGAATATCTACCATAGTCTGCTGGTGTCAACTGATGATGTACAACAGCATCTGGATGGACGTTGATGGAAGGACAATCTTCAGCACTTGTGGCGGGATGTACTGGTGGATCCTCGATTGACATAACCCCTGTGGAGGTGGAGCCAATTAATACAAACTATACCGTTAGTCTTAATACATAAGGGGAATAGCAGGTAATATGTGCAACATTTATCCATACATGAAGTACAGTACATAAATGTTTGGCAATGTAGCTTTGTTCTGTCTGCAACTGTTATGCAGGTTATTAATATAAAAATATCCACTTTATCATATATATTACAGTAAAAGTTTGTCAACTAAAATTTTTATTTTTTTGGGGGGGTGGGGTGGGGTTTGGGGTGGGAGACCTCAAGCAGCCCAAGTCATCAGCATCACCTATAATTTCCTAGTTGAAGTAACATGTA
The DNA here is from genome assembly GCF_032717465.1 of Coenobita brevimanus. Taxonomy (NCBI): domain Eukaryota; kingdom Metazoa; phylum Arthropoda; class Malacostraca; order Decapoda; family Coenobitidae; genus Coenobita; species Coenobita brevimanus. Next base: position 18,263,609 of record NC_137040.1, on the reverse strand, counting down.
TTAATCGGTCACGCCTGGGTAAGCTGAAATTAAGCCAGGTCTTTATGTGGGGCAATATCACGCTCATCACATTATACAGACTGGGGTCAGACATGGGACCTAAGCCGGCTTCGGCTTCATGACGCCATGGTTTTTAGGTCGTGGCTTCGGCTTCATGAAGCCATGGTTTTTAGGTCGCGTTTTCGGCTTAAGCTTCGAAGCCAAGGGCATGGCTTCAGCCTCAACTGCTGGCTAAAGCACCAGACCCAGAAAATTCGTTACAGGAACAGAATATGCATAAAAACTGCCTGATTTTCATATTTTCAAGTCCTTTCCTTTGCATCCACTTCAGCTTAATAAAACATCAAATATTATATACAGAATCCTTTATTTCCAGACTGACGATTCCTAGGGTCAACATTTGTATGTAAGAGATAATGGTACTGTACCTATTTGCCCCTAGGTAAGATGCAAGGTATTATGCACTCACTCACTTGCAAGGACTCACTACGTTTGAAGTTCTGATTTTCTTACTGGCTGGTTACAACTGGCATACTGTGACACGAAGCTGATTACTGGCTTCATAAAATTCAGACAGCTTCGGCTTTGTCTTTGTGAATGTTTACCTGGCTTCGGCTTCGGCTTCACGATTTTTCAAGGGCGCCGGCTTCGGCTTCATAACTTTTGAAGGGATTCAGCTTCGAAGCCAAAGAGGTGGCTTCAGCCCAATGTCTGACTGGTTAAGAAATTCATTGGTTGGGTACAGTGGTATGACAATACAACTTGTTGATCCAATAACTGGATGGCAATACATCTTGGCATGAAGGAGAGAAGAAATGAGTTTCAACTCGAGTTGAGAAATGGGTATGATATACTATGCGAAGAACTGAATGAAGGTGGGATTGAAGAGGAGTGGAAGCACTTGCAGACGGCTATTTTGCAGGCAGTGGAGGAAACCGTACCAGAAAACGAACAGGAAAGACGACAACAGTGGATAACTGATGACATTTTAGCAATGATGGAGGAAAGAAGATGAGAAAGAAATAATGAAAGTAGATACAAAGATCTAGATGATGAAATATAAAGAAAATGCAAAGAAAAGAAAGAGGAATGGTTGAATGGAAAATGCCAACAAGTGGAAATATTACTGAGAACTAACACTAGGAAGATGTATAAAGTTACTGAAGAGGTAAGTGGAAGAAAAAGAAATGCTAGAAGTTCAGTAATAAAAGATAAAAATGGAAACATTTTAATGGATAAACAAGATGTATTAAAGAGATGGGAGGAATATATTCATGAGCTGTATGATGATGAGAGAGGAGTCAAGCCCGAGATTGACGGTGTAATGAGCGGACCAGACTTATTAAAAGAGGAAATTCAGAAAGCTATGAGAAGTATGGGTAAGAATAAAGCAGGAGAGGATGGAGTGGTGGTCAAGATGATGGAGGCAGCCGGAGAATTTGGATTAGAAAAAATAACCACTTTGGCAAACAGAATATATGATGCTGGATACATTTCAGAACCGATGAAAGTGTTTTTGTGGCCATCCCAAAGAAAAATGGCGCACTGGAATGTGATGAGCATAGAACTATAAGTACGATGGGTCATATGGGGAAAGTATTGTTAAAAGTGATAGGGGAAAGAACATGACAAAACATAAATAGCTATGTGGCAAAGGAGCAGTATGGATTTCCAAGGAGCAAAGCCATTAGAAATGCTATTTTTGCATTGCGAATGTTGATGCAAGAGGGATGTCTGTTGAGCAAGGAAGAGTGGCTGTGCGTGACAGAAATAAATGGAGAGAAATTGTGAATGAATAAGTGATGACGCAGCCCTGAGGGGATATTCTCCCGCATTTGGTCTGATCAGCTAGTCAGGTCAGATGCGGGTAAGGGGATGGGTCTGTTATGATGTGGCAGGGGTAAACCAGCTCTGCTGTCGGGCCCTGCTGCGGATGTCACTGATTGCATTGCGCAGTTGACCCTTGTGCGGTGTGGTGCGGTGAGGATCTGTCCGTTCTCCCCTTGGGGCTAAGATGCGAATAAATGTGTTTGAATGGATGAGTAAATGGGGAGTGTGTCGTCCTGTCTCGGCTACCTCCCTTTCCTTGGGGGAAGCAGCCTAGGTATATAGATAGAATGTTCATAGAAAGATCTCTGGAAGTACAGAGGGATTTATACTTGCGTTTTGTGGATTTTGAAAAGGCCCTTTGACACAGTGAGGCGTTAAGAGATGGTGAGAATGTTGCGAATGGTTGAGGTAGATAATAAGGATATAAGAATTACTGTAAACCTGTGCTGGAAAAAAAAAAAAAAAAAAAAAAAGCTGCTGTTAGAGTCGGCGAGAAGACGGAGTGGGTGACTATAAAAAGAGGAGTACGACAGGGATGTGTTCTGTCGCCAGATTTGTTTTCTTTAAACTAACAAGTTGTAATGGGCGAACTAAAGGAATTGGAAGGGGTCAAGGTTGGTGGTAAGAACATTAATAATCTGAGGTATGCTGATGACACGGTACTGGTAGCGGATTCGGAAGAGAAACAGCAAGAACTGGTGGATAGATTAGTGGAAGCATGTCAACAGAAAGGGATGAAGATTAACATCAGGAAAACAAAGGCAATGGTACTAACAAAGCGGAGAGAAGCGATGAATATCCAACTACATATCCACGAAAGCTATATACAGCAGGTGAGAAGTTTCGAATTCTTGGGTGCTGTTATATCAGATGACAGAGGAAGTAAGAAGGAAATTGTATGAATTGGTATTGCTAAAGGAGCTTTCGGACGAATGAGAAAAAATTTAACTAACATAACTATGGATATGAGGACACGAATAAGAGTGTTGAAATGTTTTGTTTGGTCAACGCTATTATACGGGTGCGATACGTGGACAGTAAAGAAGAAAATGAGAGAGAGATTACAAGCAGTTGAGGTAAGGTTTTTGAGATGAATGTTGCGAATATCATAGATTGAAAAACTAACAAATGAAGAAGTTCCGAGAAGGGCAGGAGTGGAAAGAGAAATGAAGAAGACTATAAAGAAATGACAGATGGAATTTTTGGGATATGTTATATGAGTAAAAGAACTTGAAAATGACTGTTTACTTGGAAGAACAGAGGGAAGAAGAGCAAGAGGAAGACAACGATTAAAGTATATGGATTGTAAAAGAAGCAATTTACAAGGAAGAATCAGCAATGTGCAGTTAATCAGGATAGCTGAGGCTAGAGGAAGATGGCGCTCCATGGCCGCTAACGTCACATGACCGGCACTTCGGTAAGGTAAGGTAGTAGAGGAAGAAAGTTCAAATTAATTCCCTGTACCAAGAGACTTGCCTTACTGTACACATGTACCTCACATTACTCATTCACTCCCTAATTCAACCATTCACTCAGAAAATATACTGTATGTGTGTGCTCACAGAAATAATATTAGCCTAGTGGCAACTCATTTATTCCAGAGTACCCGGTATGCAATGCTGTCATCAGCACTGCACTGTTGCATTTCCCAGTGGCTAATTATCTCAAAGCTAATGCCACTTTACATCTGCAGATAAAAACACGCAGCCGGCCGGGGTCGGACGGGTTTAGAGGACTGGTTGGAATTTGGGCGTGGTTGGACGTGGGATATGGGTGTGGCTAGGACTAGCTGGGATTGGGCGTGGCTGGACGTGGGATACTGATATGACTAGAACTGGATGGGATGTGGCTGGACGTGGGATATGGGCGTGGCTAGAACTCGCTGGGATTGGGTGTGTCTAGGTGTAGGATTTGGCAATGACTGGGCGAGAGCTGAATGTGGCTGAGCCTGTAGCTGGGCGAGATCTGCGTGGGGCGGGGAAGGGGATTTGGGTGAGGCGGGGCAAGGGATTTGGGTGGGGCGGGGCGAGGGATTTGTGTGGGGCGGGACAAGGGATTTGTGTGGTGCGGGGCATGGGATTTGGGTGGGGCGGGACAAGGGATTTGGGTGGGGTGGGGTAAGAGATTTGGGTGGAGTGGGGCAAGGGATTTGGGTGGGGTGGGGGAAGGGATGTGGGTGAGGCGGAGCAAGGGATTTGGATGGGGCGGGGCGAGGGATTTGTGTGGGGCGGGATAAGGGATTTGTGTGGTGCGGAGCATGGGATTTGGGTGCGGTGGGGCGATGGATTTGGGTGAGGCGAGGCGATGGATTTGGGTGGGTGGGGCAGGGTATGGGATTTAGCCATGGTTGTGTCTGGTAATTGCGCGTGGGATCTGGGCGTGGTTGGGAGGCTGGATGAGGACTAGACAGGATTCAGGCAGGGCTGAGTGGGATTTGGGCGTGTTTGGGAATGGGATTTAGGCGTGAGATCTAAGACAGACGGGGGTTTGGGGGGATTTGGGCGTGGCTGGTATGAAATTTGGCCGTTGTTGAATGCGGAGAGGTGTGGCTGCTGGGATTTAGGCTGGAGAGACGTTGTGGAGTGAGGTCTGGTGGGGTGGGGTATACTGATGAAATCTGGTATGATGTGGTGTTATGTGGTGGGCTGGTGAGATGTGTGGTGTGATGGGATGTGGTGTGGTATGTGGTGGTATGTGGTGTGCCGTGCTGTAAATCATTGTGAGATGTACTATTATAAAGAATGGGGGTATATGAGTCTGCTGTAAGGAATGGTGTGGTCTAAAGCGTGGTGTGGTGTGGTGGGGCCAGTTTTATTTAATGTGGTGTGGTGTCTATCTATCTATTGCCAGACGCCTCAATCCCGTTTGGGGTGGCCACAAACAAATCGCCTCCAAGTCGCCCTGTCCCCCGCCATTTCACTGCCCTGCTCCCAACTCACACCCCCCTCTCTCATATACCTCTCCACCCCATCCCTCCATCTCATCCTCGGCCTCCCCTTCCCTCTTCCCCCCTCCACCTCACTCACATACACTCTCTTCGTCAGTCTTTCACCCTCCATCCTCTCCACATGGCCAAACCACCTCAGTGTGTTCCTCATAACGCTTCCTATGACATCCACATCACAACGCTCCTTTATATCCTCATTCGTAAGCCTGTCTCTCCATGTGACTCCACAGGCTCCTCTTAAATAACTCATTTCCACTGCTCTCACTCTTGACTTGTGTCCTTCCAACAACGTCCAAGCTTCACTTCCATACGTTAGAGTTGGTATCACAATACTGTCATGTAGAAGCTTTTTCACTTCCATGCTCACTTCCTGTTTCTTATCACTGTTTTCAAAGAACCAGCAACCTTTCTTCCCTGCTGTACCCTTTCAAGCACTTCACCCTCCAAACCTCCATCCTTACTCATCACACTACCCAAGTACTTAAACGTACTCACATTTTCCAATTCCTCACCATCCATGTACAGATTGAACAACCATGGAGACATGACACATCCCTGTTTCAACCCAACTTTCAAAGAGAAAAATTCACTTAGTTCACCATCCACACGCACTGCAGCCTTCGCACCATTGTACATACTCTTCACAGCATTCAACAACTTCCCATCTACTCCATATATTCTTAACACTTTCCACAATCCTTGTCTATCCACCCTGTCATATGCTTTCTCCAAATCCATGAAAGCCGCATACAACTTCTTTCCCTTCTCTAGAAACTTTTCCACTAAAGATCTAAGAATGAATATCTGATCTACACAACCTCTTCCCTTCCTAAAGCCTCCCTGTTTTTCTCCAACTAATTTCTCTGTTCTTTCTCTAACTCTGTGGTGTTTTGTGGTGGGCTGGTGAGATGTGTGGTGTGGTTTAATGTGGTGTGGAGTGGTGGTGTGTAACGACGAGTGGCGTGGAGGGGAAGGCAGAGTAATCCTATGGTGTTAGGCGTGGTGTGGTGCGGTGCAGTGTGGTGTGGTGTGGAGGAGAAGGTTGTGTAATCCTTTAGTGTCAGGTGTGGTGTGGTGGCGTGGGGTGGGGTGGGGTGGGGTGGGGTGGGGTGGGGTGGGGAGGGGTGGGGTGTTGTGTGGCGTGGTGCGGTGCAGTGTGGTGTGGTGTGGAGGGGAAGGTAGTGTAATCCTTTAGTGTTAGGTGAAGTGAGGTGTGGTGTGGTGTGGTGTGGTGTAGTGTGGAGGTGAAGGTAGTGTAATCTTTTAGTGTTACGTGTGGCGTGGTGTGGTGCAGTGCAGTGTGGTGTGGAGGGGAAGGTAGTGTAAACCTTTAGTGTTACGTTTGGTGTGGTGCTGTGTGGTGTGGTGTGGAGGGGAAGGTAGTGCAATCCTATAGTGTTAGATGTTGTGTGGTGTGGTGTAGTGTAGTGTGGTGTGGTGTGGTGTGGTGGGGAAGGTAGCTTTAGAGTTAGGTGTGGTGTGGTGTGGAGGGGAAGGTAGTGTAATCCTTTAGTGTTAGGTGTGGTGTGGTGGGGAAGGTACCTAGTGTAATCCTTTAGTGTTATGTGTGTTGTCGTGCGGTGTGGTGTAGTGTGGACTTCATATACTGTGTGTGTGTGTGTGTGTGTGTGTGTGTGTGTGTGTGTGTGTGTGTGTATATATATATATATATATATATATATATATATATATATATATATACCTACAGAGAGAGACTATATATATATATATATATATATATACCTACAGAGAGAGACTATCGTAAAGGTTAAGAGGTTAAACACTTTTAACTCAAGCATCCTAACAACCCCTTTTAACCACCAGCATAATGGGCTGGTAATTACTTAAGTCGTCTCCATATACGTGATCGTGTGTCTGTCTGTTGTGGCTACTATTAACTAAGGAAGGCCTTGATCGACTAACCTAATCTTTTGTAGGTTGTATACACTGACGTCTAGGTCAAGTTACAGTAGAGTCGTTGCGTCAAAGTTCAAAATTATAAGATAAAATAATCTATTTCTGGGAGATGATTGTCCTTACATTATATTTTCATATTCCTCGTCAATTTTACTATGATTTGGAAGGGCTAATTGGACTGAAGGGGTTTCAAAGATCTCAGAAAATTAACGGAGTAGAGAGAGAGAGAGAGAGAGAGAGAGAGAGAGAGAGACATAAGTACGATGGCTGGGCTGTAGACAAAGCAATTTAGGGTGGTTTGGGAGTGATGGTGGAAAATGAAAGAAAAGGGTTTTGCCGTGAAGGCGTTTGAATGTATGGGTGTGGTGGTGTGTTGACGTGTATATATTGTGGGAAGGGGAGTATGGTGGTGTTAAGGAGGAGGAGGAGGAAGTGTAAGCTGGGTAGTCTGTCAGAAAAGGTGGTGTGGTGACAATGAGTGGAACACGGAGGTGTGGATTGAGCCATGTTAAGGGCACGGAAAAAGAGAGAGAGAGAGAGAGAGAGAGAGAGAGAGAGAGAGAGACGTGTGAATGTGAGGGGAGTGGGATAAAAATTTTAATGTTGGAAGGGACAGGAGTTTGATGTGTTGAAAACACGAAGCTTTCACAGAGGAGGTGTGTAGGTGTACTGTAAACAAAAACTAAAGGAAGAGGTAGATGTTATATGTATAATTGTGGGGGAAAAGGGGGGGGGAGAGATGTGTAAAAGCAGGTGTTAAAACAGGAAGAACTGAAACAAAGATGTGGGAAGAGACGAAAGATGGAAATGTATGACCGAAAAGTGCAGGGAATAAAATCGATGCTAAGTGTGGAGGTGTAAGTGTTTAAGGTGTAGAAAAAGGGTAGTGTGGCAAAGAAGTTAGTCTATGGGAAAAAATGTGAGTTAAGTGTGTAAAATTGGTGCGAAAAAAGGGTGTTGAGGAGAGATGCATCAAGTGAAAAATAAATAAATAAATAAATGGGTGAAGAAAAAGTGTGAAAAATGAAGCATAAAGATCTGTGTGTAAATCTATCTATCTATCTATCTATAGTCCGACGCCCTAATCCCGCAAAGGGTGGCCGCAGACAAAACGCCTCCAAGTCACTCTGTCACCCACCATTTGACTCCCCTCCCCCCAACTCACCCCCCCCTCCCTCATATACCTCTCAACTCCATCCCTCCACCTCATCCTCGGTCTACCCCTCCCTCTCCCTCCCTCCACCTCACCTACATACACCCTCTTAGTCAGTCTTTCATTCTCCATCCTCTCCACATGTCCAAACCACCTCAGTGTATTTCTCCTAATCTTTTCAACCACATCCACATCTACCCCACAACGTTCCTTCACTTCTTCATTCGTCAACCTGTCCCTCCATGTCACTCCACATGCTCCTCTCAAGTAACTCATTTCCACTGCTCTCACTCTTGACTTGTTCACCTCTTGCAAGGTCCACGCCTCGCTTCCATACGTTAGGGTAGGGATCACAATACCATCATAATGTGTGTAAAACGAGTACCATGAAAACAACGAAGTGTGGGAAGGGCCGATGTGTTATACGTGTAAAAATAATATGTAGGTGTGGGGAGGTGTAGGTGTATGAGGTGTGGGAAAGAATAACGTGTGGATAACTCAGGCGTGGGAAGGAAGATGTATAACTTGTGACAAGAAAAAAAAAAAAAAAAAAAAAACTCTTGGTGTGGGAAGGTTTTGGTGTACAGGTGTAAAGGCTGGGTGATAAAAGTGTGGAAAAAGGTGTTATAATGTTAGCTGTAGAAAAAGACGATGTAGAAAGAAGACGTGCACGGAACTGAGGCATGGAGAGAGAGAGAGAGAGAGAGAGAGAGAGAGAGAGAGAACCCCTCAATATGAGTCACCCTGTGGCTGGATAACGATAATAATAATAATGATTGGTGTACTTTTTTTTTTATTTTTTTAGTGAACAAAGGTATAAAAATCAAATAAAATAAAACCCACAGCTACACCAGATTACAGGTGTCCTTCATTCATTAAACTGTAACAGTTGGACTTGAACTGCTGAAGGCTGAAGTTTGGGGGGGGGGGGAACTATTCAGGGGAAGGGAATTCCAAAGATATGCAGTTCAGGGAATAAATGAATTTTGATAGGCACAAGTTCTGCAATATGGCAATGTGACAGTCAAGAGCACTACCAGATGCCCGTGTAGCACGGGAGGTGTGGAGAGGTTGCATAATGGATGCAACTTCGACTAAACATTTGCCATAAAAGTATCTGTAAAATAATGCGAGGCAACATTCCTTCTTACCTGTAGGGGATGCAGTTCATTTGTAAAGGCAGGGTTATTAAAAATTCTTCACTGCGCTTAACGTCCAGCTATTTATCACGGCTACACAATGTTAATCCGTAAGGGTATATATATATATATTTTTTTTATGCGAGGAAGAAGGAACCAAAGGCCATGAGCCCGCAGTAACAGTTCCCTCCAAGAGAAAAACAAAATACAATAGAGAGCCAAAGTCAAGATCCGATCATTTCGAGATGCCTGGACACACTGCGTTTGAAAGACTGGACATCATAGGCAGAGGGAGACAGTTCCAGAGTTGACCTGTTGCATAAATGAAAGACTGGGAGTAACGGTTAACTCTTGCATTAGAGAGTTGGACAGAAAAGGGATGAGAGTTTACTGCCAGACGGGTGCTACGCGCCCGTCGTAGAGGTGGAAAAATGCAAGCAGACAGTTCAGAGGAGCAGTGACCATTAAAGTAGCGACAGAAAAGAGATAAAGATGCAACAGTGCGGCGAAGAGACAGAGGTTGAAGGGAGTCAGTAAGAGGAGGAGAGTTAATGAGACGAAAAGCCTTTGACTCCACCCTATTGAGAAGAGCTGTATGTGGGGAGCCTCCCCACACATGAGAGTCGTACTCCACACAGGGGCGGATATAACCCCTGTATTGAGTCAACAATTGTGCAGGGGTATAGAAAGAGCGGAGTCGGCTTAGCACACCCAATCTCTTGGAAGCAGATTTTACAAGAGATGTAATATGATCTTTCCAAGATAAGTCCCGAGTAAATGAAACCCCAAGCATGTTCAAGGATGATGCAGGATTAAGCTGAATATTATTAAACATTAGTGGGTATACCTGTGGAAGATTTTGTCGGGTTGATAGGTGTAAGAACTGAGTCTTAGATGTATTAAAAACAACCATATTATTTTTACCCCAGTCAGAGATACGAACCAAGTCAGACATTAGGTGTGCCATAGCCTCATCCCTTGTTTGTTGAAGTAACTGTTGAGATGGGCGTTGCGGGAACCGAATGGAAAGGTGAAGGGTGGAGTCATCAGCGTATGAGTGGATAGGGTTAGATGTACAGCTTAGAGATCACTGATGAATAAAAGGAAGAGAGTTGGTGATAGGACAGAGCCCTGAGGTACACCACTGTTGACAGATCTAGCAGAAGAACGATGGCCGTCTACAACAGCGGCTATAGAACGACCAGAAAGGAAGCTAGCGATGAAGGTACAGATAGAAGGATAGAAACCCTAGGAGGGCAGTTTGGAAATTAAAGATTTATGCCAGACTCGATCGAAAGCCTTTGAGATGTCAAGTGCAATGGCAAAGCTTTCGCCAAAGTCTCGAAAGAAGGATGACCAGGAGTCTGAAAGGTAGGTGAGAAGATCGCCAGTGGAGCGTCCCTGACGGAACCCGTACTGACGATCGGAAAGAAGGTTGTGATAGGAAAGATGCCTTAAAATTTTTCTATTGAGAATTGACTCGAAAACTTTTGAAATACAGGACGTTAAAGCAATTGGACGATAGTTGGAGGGTTGGGAGTGGTCACCCTTCTTTGGGATTGGCTGAATGAGAGCAAACTTCCAGCAAGACGGAAAGGTACAAGTTGATAGAAAGGCGAAAGAGTTTGCCTAAGCAGGGTGTAAGCACAAAGCACAGTTCTTGAGAACTGTACGACCACCTTCTTTACCATAGTTTTCCATGATTCTTTGAGTATTTTATGACTGCGTTTTCAAGTTTTTACCACATTTTAATTCTTTTAGGAGTGATGAAGAGTTTTTAAAGCAGTCTGTTTAGTCCCTAACGATGCCCGGATGCCGAAGCCAGACGGACACCATCTTATCGGGTGAGTGCAGACGGGCGACATCTTAGAACGTAATTTTTTTACGAAATTACAATTGAAAAAACTTACCCTAAATTAGAGTAAAAACCCAATCTTACTTATCCTACCCTAACCTGATCTATCCCTTATGTTTACTGATGGATCCCCATCGTACTTGAAAAAGCACTTTTGCACATATTTACCAAGTCACTGATTCAGTTCAGAGGTTAAAAAAAAAAAAAAAAGTTAATCTCTTAAATGTGGTCCTATCTATGTCTCCTTACGGATTAGCTACAAAATAATGCTTGACACAGTAAAGAAAGTGTTTATATAACATCACGGTAAACATACGGTTTAGGCCGCAGAAACACCTTACTGATTCACTTCCTCCTCTCCCAGGTTGTTTTCTGTATTTTTCTAATGACTTATGATAGTAAATGACTTACTGTTTTGTTTCCCTGTTGTTTTTGTCAATGCTCATCCGATTCACTCGTGTTGGTTTCTCAGGCGTAATGGCAGACTTTCTAAAACGTACTCTAATCAACTGAAATTTATTTTTACAGCTATTGCAACCTGACCTTACATATTCGGCTTATCCTTAATCTAATCTTAACTTAGCAAAACGTCCTAACCTAACCTAATCCAATCTCTAACATAACCTTACTTAACCAAACCCAATCTATCCTAACCTATCCAACGGTAATAACCAGAGGCACCGAAAGGGAAAACCAAACTTATCTCGGTACAGTTGCTTAGCGTTTAGTGTGTCCGCCATTACGCCCAGGAAACACCACGCGTCGGGGAAGCAAAACATGGATAATAAAAACAATCGGGAAACAAACTCACCACAAAGTAGCCCTTTACCACCATAAATAAAAAAATACTGAGCAAACTAACAATACTGTAAGTGAACTGTTAAGGTTTCTCTGCTGATTAACCTGTACATTTACCATTATCGCAAAAGACGCTCTCAATAACTGGATAATCGGTGTCCCAAAGACGACAAATTTTCCAACTTCCTTTATTATTTACTCAACTCATTACATACCAATATCCTGTGTTATCAATGTAAAGTATATCCATATTCAAACTACATAAACAGCATAAAACAGGACCCTTACGTGAAATACGCAAAATGAATCATCAATGAACAAGTGCTGCAACGTCTCCAATGCCACCCAGAACATGGACGAATGATAAAAATGGCTGACCTTCCTTGCAGATGGCGTAGGGAGAAGCCGATCAGTCTACCACCTGACCCTTCGTTTGACCCAGCCTCCACCTGTCTCCTGTACACCTCGAGACGGACACCACCACCAGGCCACCAACATCAGTCACTCGTAGTTTCGAAAAAAAAAAAAAACGCACAATACTACTTGCCCTTGCCACCACGCCCCACGGCACTGAACTGCAGCCGCAGCTACGTCACCTACGAGGCAGCATGAGATCCTGCCGATGATGGGAAAAGCAGGGGTGACAACCATCCCGTGCCAGGGCGTCAAAAACCACACCGTAAACTTTCTAAGCGTACATAAATTAGTCACGCCTAGTACTACTTAATTACTACACATTGGGTATAATAACATACAGTTGTATAATTTCTTCATACCTATGCGACTAATCTGCTGGAGTACAACTGAAGCAATAAATAATCATCCGAAATATTGGTACTCTTGATCTGTTGGGCATGCGCGGCGCAGCGACTCATATTGCCACCGCGGGTCTATTTAAACATGCTTCACGGATTACTTGTGTATATACTTCACATATTCTGTACTTTGTTATAACACCGAGTCAGTTAAAGAAATAAAGAAAATCTACATGACATGTCCAGTCTATCAAAGAAATATATGGCACTTCCGTCTTCGCATTTTGAAACATTGTCTCCTGTCTTTCTTTCCTTCATTCTTTCCCCGTCCTTCTGCCTACGGGTGACTTCATATCCCCTCTTCAGTCTGTCTTTCTCTTCATTCTTTCCTCTTCCTTCTTGCCTGTGGGTGACTCTACAATGAGTGACAAGCCAAATGGTTTCCTTACACCAGGACACCATTTACTACGCTGGGTGGTAACCATATAACCAGATTTTGGCGCCTGGTGGTTTAGTGGGTAATTACGGCGCTCCAATCGGATTGAGCCGGTGAAGGTTTATATCCAGCGGGTGGTTGGGGTTTACTGCTCACGTAATGCCACTCAGGGAAGAGTGAGGTCGGTCACTCTCATCTTAAATGTCAGGACCAACTTGCCTAGCCCTTGGCTCCTACACTCCTCATGGGACACCACAGGATTGGATGATGATGATCATCATACCCATGTACAAAAATAAAGGTAAGCGAAGTGAGTGCAAGAATTTTTGTGGCATAAGTTTATTGAGTGTGGTAGGGAAGGTTTATGGAAGAATTATCATAGAGAAAGTAAGAGAGATATCAGGAGTTCTAGTGAGTGATCAACAGGGTGGCTTTAGAGTGGCAGAGGATGTGTGGATCAAATATTTGCAATGAGACAGATAGCAGAGAAGGTTTGTGTGAAGGACCATAAGGTGTTTATGGCATTTATGGATCTGGAAAAAGCATGCGACAAAGTGGACAGAGAAGGATTGTGGAAAGCTTTGCGCATGTACGGTGTAGATGGCAAACCGTTAGGTGCCGTCTAGAGTTTTTATGATGGTAGTGAAGCATGTGTAAGACTTAATGGGTATCTAAATGAATGGTTCACGATCGGTGTGGGCGTGCGACAAGGTTGTGTGATGTCCCCATTGTTGTTCAATCTATATATATGGATGGGCTGATGAGAGAAGTAAAAACACAAGTAATGGAGAGAGGGATGGCGTTGGTAATGAATGGTGATGAATGGAATATCTCAAATTTGTTGTATGCTGATGATGCAGTACTGCTTGCAAGTACCAGACAAAAACTTGGTAGGCTAGTGCTGATTTTTGCTGAGGTCTGTGAGCATCGTGCCTTGAGAGTAAATGTAGAAGAGTAGTGATGGTTATTGAGAGAGAAGGTGACTCCCAGTGCGATGTTACTGTGAATGGAGAGAGATTGGAACTGGTGAGAGACTTCAAATACCTGGGTACAGTGATAGAAAAAAAGAGGAAAATGTGCAAATGAAGTTGAAAGTAGAGTGACACAAGGAAGAAAAGTAGCTGGTGCAACGAAGGCCTTGATATGAAACAGAAGCTTGAGTGTTGCAGCTGCAAGGGGCTTACATGAAGGAGTCTTAGTGCAAACTTTAACATGCGGATGTGAGACTATGGTGTGGCATGAAAATGAAAAGTCAAGAGTAAGAGCAGTGGAGATGGGACTGTTGAGGAATGTATGTCGAGTACAGAGGGTGGATAGGATGCGAAATAATGTGATTCGAGAAAGATGTGGAGTGAGGAAATCGGTGGACACCAGAATCGACGAAAGTATAGTGAGATGATATGGTCACGTGGAGAGAATGGATAACAATAGAGTGGTGAAAAAGGTAAATCTGAGCGAATTTGAAGGAGGGAGGAGGCGAGGGAGGCCAAGGAGAAGGTGGAGATATATGGTGGATGAGTGTGTGAGGAAGAGTGGTTTGGAAGTCGGTGAGGCTAGGGAACTGACAAGAAATCAAACTGGCTGGATGAATGCTGTGAGAAGAGGTGCATGATCAGGGATTTGGCACCCCTTTTTAACGTGGCAGCGTCCGGATGGACTCAATCGGATACGTTTATGTGAAGCTACAAAACGTGGTGAATGTTTTTGGCGTATCCGATAAAGCCAGGATTCCGGGGGCTTGAATGAGTGAATGGAAGCGTGGCTCAATGGATTGGGCAAATCTGGGCTGTCTGGACATTGCTACTCCTCACCCTGCCCTAGGGTGGGAAAGGAGGTCCGGATGATGATGATGATGATGATGATGATAATGATTAGTATTATTACAAAATTATAATCATAATTAGTAGTAGTAGTAGCAATAGTTGTGGCAATAGTAGTAGTATTAATGTTGGTGGTGGTAGTTAAGCATACCACCACCACCAATGCTACTACTGCGTTGGCTTTGTTTACATCGCACTCCCTGTGCACCGATCAGACTTATTTGATGCACCAATCCACCATAAACTTCTTCAGTGCTACTTTTCTGTTCTGTATAAATGATACATCTTATGGATTCCTTCAAATTTTATAGTATACACCTACTAAACGTATCCTACAACATCTCTTTTTGTTGGGTGTGTGTGGCAAGACCCACCATCTCCTTTTGTTGTACACTGTTCGTACACATTTGTAACCACAGACTGTGCATAAATGTGCTTGCTGAAGGGTGTGTGGGGCAACCCACACGTATTCTTCATATCTTCACAACAATAAACCAATCAATGTCTTACCCAGTAATACACAACCAGTTGCTGCAGTTTCATCTGCTCCTCTTGCCAACACACAAATATCAGCAATAACATTAAAACGAATACACGAGAACTCTAACATCTCTGCCCCACAAACACTACTACTACAAATAAAAACAATAATACAGAAGGTCGAATTTTCCGTAAACCGAACGAGACTACCTGTACTTCCTATTGGTCCCCATAAAGAATAAAACCACGAGATTTGTTACACATGCCCTGATCGACTGTCATCTGTCCTTTCACACCTCACACACTCATTACTGTATACTCTTTACCTTTACCTAAAACTGCCATCTCTCTCTCTGGAGCTGCAAGAAACTAACACTGGAATATAATGCTACGTCACAAAGAAGCATTACGGAATGGATTCAAAGTACTTAATCTCATTTTACCACTAAGCTACAAGCAATAAGGCTGAATGACAAACAAATCTACGACAAGTTAAATTGAAAAAAAATAAATAAAAAAATAAAAAAGTGACGAAACTGTTGGGTTCAGTAACGTAGTACTTGAATAAATCAACAGTAAGTTCAATATAACAAAGTGTAATGTTGTTGTGTATCACTGCGTATCAAATGGGGTGAAGGAATGTCACTCACAACACGCATTAGCTGAATACATCAACAGTAAATTCAGTATAACAAAGTGTAATGTTGTGCATCATTCCGTTCCAAATGGAGTGAAGGAATGTCAGACATTATTCTGGACCCACCGTGTTACTTGGCCTAGGGACCTAGCCTATAACACATTACTTGACTAATTCTGCAGTACATTCAGTATAACAAAGTGTAATGTTGTGCATCATTCCGTATCAAGTGGACTGAAGGAATGTCAGACTCACATTATTCTGGACTCACCGTGTTACTTGGCATTGCCTAAGACTTATGCTAACCGGGATGATTGATGCCACAGCTGCAATAAACGGATATGAGGAGGGTCACAGCTATCAGTGTGAAGGAAAACATGGCCAGAGGTAGACCAATTAAAGACTTAGGATGAGGTTCTGCAGGGGAAATGTCGGCATTGTGGGTTTGGGGATGGAAATGACTCAATGTTGTGACACGAAAAAGCTGCCATCAAATGAAAAGAACTATACATGCCAGCATGGTTCATGGACTTTAGATATAATGGTAATACAGTTGTTTATCTAAGTGTACGAATAGCAACTGTTAACTCTTGTGTTAACTAACTAGTTAGTTGATCAGAAAAATGACGAAAGTGTGTGTGGATACGTACGTGTGTGTGCCAGCATGGTTCATGGCCTCTACACATAATGGTAATACAGTTGTTTACTGAGTGTACGTATAGCAATGTATTTAAGTAGATAGCTGATCAGAAAATGTGTGTGTGTGTGTGTGTGTGTGTGTGTGTGTGTGTGTGTGTGTGTGTGTGTGTGTGTGTGTGTGTGTGTGTGTGTAACCCTTAATATGCACACTATAAAGGAAAAGCTACGGTGTTTAGGCAACACAATAAGGGGCTGATGGTGCTCATACGAGTGGTGTCAACGAATGCATAGTTTGCAGAGTGAGAAGGAACCGTGACAAGATTGATGTTGCAACTCGGATGGGATTGCAACGTGTGGAAAGATGCCATGTGAGGGATGATGTGTTAATTAAAAGAATATATTAATGAAGTATATCTGTGCCCAACGTGAACATAATCTGCCCATCAATGACACTCAGCTGTGTCAAAAGAACAAGCAAGTTGTTGTACATCAACGACATTCAGTTGGGTCAAAAGAACAAGCAAGTTTATGGCAAAGTAGTGCATCAGTGACATTCACTTGTTTCAAAAGAACAAGCAAGTTTATGGTAATGTTGTATATCAATGACATTCACTTGTGACAAAAGAACAAGCAAGTTTATGGTAAAGTTGTACATCAATGACATTCACTTGTGTCAAAAGAACA
Source organism: Coenobita brevimanus (assembly GCF_032717465.1). Taxonomy (NCBI): domain Eukaryota; kingdom Metazoa; phylum Arthropoda; class Malacostraca; order Decapoda; family Coenobitidae; genus Coenobita; species Coenobita brevimanus. The sequence continues at coordinate 18,246,519 of NC_137040.1, read as the reverse complement.
AGCAAGTTTATGGTACAGTTGTACAGTACATCCAAGACATTCACTTGTGTCAAAAGAACAAGAAATTTTATGGTAAAGATGTACAATATAAGTATAGTCAATCTAGGTGTTTTGTGTGAGTAAATGATGGCTGAACCAGTTTGTCAAACAGAATGGGTATCACTACGATCAGTAAAGCATCTCCTGCCTGTCACTGCACTTCCTCTTGTGAAGAAACTGATAGGAAAGTGGCAACCAAAAAGCCAAGGTTTTTAATATGGATAAGACTGGGCTATTTTGGAAGTGCCTGCTTGCCTTTATACTGTACTGCCAATCCAAGAGTTTTGTGTGAATAAAGGCTGGCTGAACCAGTTTGTCAAGCAGAATGTGCGTCATTACGATCAGTTGTATGGTAAAGCATCTGCTGCCTGTCACTGCACTTCCTCTTGTGAAGACATTGATAGGAAGGTGGCTACAAAAAGCCAAGGTTTTTAATATGGATAAAATTGGGCTATTTTGGAAGTGCCTGCTTTCCTCTATACTGTACTTTTCTACCACAGGAAGAAGGGCAGGCCAGTCATTGTCGTCTGTCAAGGTGACTGACACAATTTGTTGCTTTATGCCCTCATGATGTTACTGTTTTATGTCGTGTTTTATCGGCGAATGAAAAGGGAACAAGTATAATGTTTTAAGAATCATGTCAGTATGGTTAGGCAATATATATTTGTTTTGGGGGGAGGGGGTAAGGGGGGAGAGGCTTGAGTTATAATTATAGCTTCTATACACTATACAGCACAGTAAAGAGTTAAATGGACTGAGAGACAAGGTTTGGAGTTACACCTGTCCTGAGGTTAATAAATAATCCTTGTAACTTGATAGGTTTCACTATATAACAGTTGCATTACCATAGTGCTACTGTATTGGAATTACACCAACTAACAAACACTGCAGTTAAAATGTTCATTATTCAGTTTCTGTTTTTAAGCAATTTCTCTTTTCTGCACATCCATCGCATCTGGTTAAAATCAGGTTTGGTTAGATTAGGTTAAATCAGGTTAGGTTAGTTTATTTTAACGCTGATGCAATAAAAGACTTAGGAGAATGAGACTCTCCCCTCCTCCTTATTTACTAAGTACAGTACGTACAAAAATATTTACCACGGATGTTTATTATGGCGGCCTTAGGATACTATACACAGGCTGCTTTACACACCATACACTATACACGGGCTGCTTTACACACCATACACTATACACGGGCTGCTTTACACACCATACACTATACACGGGCTGCTTTACACACCATACACTATACACGGGCTGCTTTACACACCATACACTATACACGGGCTGCTTTACACACCATACACTATACACGGGCTGCTTTACACACCATACACTATACACGGGCTGCTTTACACACCATACACTATACACGGGATGCTTTAAACACCATACACTATACACGGGCTGCTTTACACACCATACACTATACACGGGCTGCTTTACACACCATACACTATACACGGGATGCTTTACACACCATACACTATACACGGGATGCTTTACACACCATACACTATACACGGGATGCTTTACACACCATACACTATACACGGGATGCTTTACACACCATACACTATACACGGGATGCTTTACACACCATACACTATACACGGGATGCTTTACACACCATACACTCTGGGTCAGGATGAACCACTTCTTCCATCCTTGTACCAGTTTATTTCTATAACTGCATACTGGCCGTGAAACTGTAGAGGCGAGAAATACCCGCAATCAGGACATTTGTAGGTATTTATCAGCTTATATTAGCATCGTAATTTAGCACCAAAGGTTACATATTGCTGAGTATTTGCTATCAAACACTTTATCACACCTAAGATATTACATGCTACACAAATACATTTACTCAGTATTTACCTGTACTTCCCCTGTTAAATATCGGAAACTGTGAACCCCAACCGCTCACTTTGGTTACTTGGCGCCAGCACTGATCACAATTGATGCCATGACCACAAGCGGGAAGCATATTTCCGTTCTGTATGGGTATTCGTCTCAGTACCACAGCCAGCCACCTCAGCCAAGCAGCCCCAGTGGGATAGGAAAGGTTTGGGTATACCAACGCAGTAATTTAGCCTGGGAAACACACTGACCATATTTTCATGAAAAACCTATGGTTAGTTTGGAAATGACGGGGCGAGCGTTGTTCCTGGCTGAGGGTTCCTGGTGATGAGATGATTATCCATAAGAAAGGAAATATGCAGCGGGAAAGGCATCGAGTCCCACTTAACAGACAAGGAGGCAAGAAGTTTAAGCCTATGAAATAGAATTCTGTTCCCATGTACGAACTTTAAAAAAAAAGTTATCTTTTAATTTTAAAGTGTGAACTAAACTATTACATTAACATTTATGTAAGAAAAAGTGCTTAGAATTACAAGTTCAGTAATGAGCTAATAATTTTCAGTGGCCGTCAGTTGGGTGTAATTCCGAAAGTTAACCCCAGACTAAACATACAAGTGGTAGGCCTTTGGCTGGATTGTACTGCCTTACTACAGTACTGCACAATCCATCACCCTGGGGGTTCGCGTAAGGAATTATCATCAATCTGAGGGTTTTGTTTAGCCAGGGATGGGCCTCTTCCTCAGTCTCCAATTCCTTACAACCCAATTCCTTGTCCAAGAACTTCAAGCAAGAAAAGCAAGAGCAAAAAATACTCCAAAACGTATACGATAAAATGAAGAATAATTTCCTGCTAGAAACTAAGGTAAGACAGAAAACAATTCAAATAAAAACCAACCGCTCAGGGATAGTGATCATAAAAGAGGTGGTCATTTTTGCCATAGGTAACGGTCAGGAATGGGTTACCTGTTACCACCACCGGTTCTACTTGCCTTAAAGCCGCGCCTCCCTCAGTTTCCTTCTCAATAACACACCTTTCCGTGCCGGCCATCTGCTCCACAGCTTCCCAAAACTGCTTTTCTGCCTGCCTCATTCTGATCTCGTAGCACACTGTCAGGCGTTCCACATCCCGCTGCCAACGATATACGGACCAGAACACCAAAATACAAACACCATACTGAACAAAAGACCACACAAACACCCAACCCACATACGTTACCTTAACATTCCATAGCGTGCCAAAATCACCCACTTCATTCTGGTGGGGAAGCAACACTTCAACATAAAAAGGGAGCTTGTTGCCCACTGCAAGGCAAAATACGGAAGGATTTTCAGCAACACACCAACTACCATCACCGGCAACAGATAAAGTACATTCCAAAAACACTTCATCACACATCCCAACATTACAATCAATATTTCAATGATAAAGTAACACCAAATTTCCATCCTGAGTCTAGGCAGGACAGGTCCACCCAGCCAATCCTGTTTGTGAAGTTCAGGCGGGGATCCAATCACTTCATCGGGATTACTGGCAAGAATATTAAACTCCAGGATAAAAACACAAACAACATTACACACAAACACTGACAAATAGACTAGTTCAATTACCCACTGCCAAAAGGGTTTGGGAATCCAACATTTTCCAACAGAAAACCGCTCTTCACCGCGGTCACCACCGCCTTTTTCCACGTCGGAGGAAGACATTTTGATGTCTCGAAAAATCCGATAAAACTACACCTTAGCGGATAATAACACAATGATAAATGTATACGACTTACCACTTTAACAACGCTAAGGAAAGTGACTCGCTCACGCTGGTGCTCACCTTTTATAGCCCCAAGACGCCGGAAGTGGATATTATGAATACTTCGAGCTGCCAATATTTCGTTATTTTCCTTCCATAATTACCCCAGTGCCATTCAGACCCTTTTTACTTATGAATTAAAAAAAAAAAAAAACATTCGTAATATCTGTAAATAAGACTTAATATCCGATTTTAAGAAACGTCAAATAAACTTTTCGATAATTTTTTCGGTCGTAGAAACTTAAATTCAAATCTGCGTTCGTACAGCACTTTTGAATGCACCACAGTAAATGCAAAATAAACTAGCCATATTATAATATTTTAATTAACTGTTCCGATAAAAGTCTCTTCAAATACTGGGATAAATAACTATTTACACAATGACTTATCCAACCTCCTTGGTTGACACGCAAAAATATCATGCATAGTTATGACACCTACCACAATACTAATCTACTGGGCCCAGATTCTACAAACCGTCATAGCTAAGTCCGTCGTACATATCTAAACAAAATGGCGCATTTTAGACATAACTCCGTCAGAAACTCGTATGGTCGACCATAAACTCTTATGGACGACCATAATAAGACGCGCGATGGTATGTTCGGGTTCACCCTGTCTTAACGCCGCCTATGACCGTCAGAAGTGTGTCAACATGGCCGCACCACAGCAAGCAGATCCCCAGCCGAGGAATATTTTCCGAAGAAGGGACGTGCTTAACGAGCTCAGTGATGCTGAGCTTATCAAGAGATACCGGCTAGACAGGGACGGTATTTTGTATGTCACCAATCTTGTGAGAGACGCCTTATCGAATGACACCAAGAGGAGAAACCCACTCACCCCGGAGCTTAAGGTCATCATAACACTACGTTATCTTGCTACCGGAAAAATGCCAATGTGCAGAGTTTGGGCTTTACAGTACTTGTAGGGCTAGCCCCAGCAGGTTAGGTTAATTATGGACGTCTAAAAAATATTAAATAATAAATAATTAAATATAATAAAATAATAATAATGGGATAGGTAAAGTTTAGACTGGTCGAAAAATAATACTTTAGGTTAAGGTTAGTGTAAAAAAATATGAAAATATTAAATAAACCAGAAACAAATTATAGAAATATATAACTCAACCTAACCCAGATGAACTGGTTATTGTCCCATTGCTGTCCATAGCAATGAACATTTTCTTTAACTTTCTTTGGACTTAAGAAAATATTTGTAATGTAGGTTAAGTATATTATAATAAATAATTATATGAATAAATATATATATATATATATATATATATATATATATATAATAAAATTTAACCTAACCAAGTTTAGCCTAGCCAACAAAAAAATACTAATATGAAATTAGATGAAATTAATAAGGTAGGTTAAGTTTACACTAGTCAGACAGTGTTTTTGGTTACACACTTTTCAACGGGAATACGTTTAAGCGCATTTTCTCACAAACGAATTCCTATTTTTCTATGTCTAACTTCCCCAAAAGTCGTAATATGAAGTTAAAACAATTTAAATCCAAGAAAATAATGCCAAGAACCTATTTTATTCCATAAATTTAAAGTTGACAAATTGTGAGCGGTGCGTTCTAGCAGCTGACGGTGTTGTTGGATTAGTGAGGTATGGCCGACGACTTCCGACGGCCATAAGACTGACTGTCATAAATTTGCTTAGCTATGACGGTTAGCTAGGGTCGACCATAAGCACTATGCAGAATACAGGCCCTGGCCTGTGACTCCATATCCTTTCCATAGTACCTCTTCGTGACTAGCACCATAGTCTATGTTAGTGCTAATCTCTTATTACAGCACAACACTGAAGATGGTTAGATGGCAATTTTACGCCAAGTTAAAGTAAACAGAGTTTAGTATCGTCACTATTTACTTTCCTCTAACTTCTCCTAAAGGCCTTACTTTGATCAGCTGGATTGGTGATAATTACAGTATAAGGGAAAAACATTCAAGCACCAGATTCTGTGGCTACTAATGGTGCTTTTATTAACAAAATCAAACAATTTATGGATGCTGTGAACTCTCTTCAGCTACAATTAGGGTGAGGTGGGGGTCAACCCTACTATTAGTGGCAAAATATTACACCAAACATTCAGATAAAGGTTTTATTATGAAATGTAAATATCTAAAGAAGCTTCATTATCACTTCTTTTGAAAAGGGATAAGTTGACATAAAAGTGTTTTTTCAAAAAGGTAGCCATGTGTATAGATAGTGGGGGTGAAGCCTACATCCTATTTTTTTTTTTTTTTTTTTTTTTTTCATTCATTGCCAGACGCCATGTATCCCAAAGGGGGTGGCCAAGGGCTTAGAGTTAATTGTTTTACAGGGAGGGGCACTAATCCTCCACCAACCCCACTTGACACGTAGGGAAAAACATCCTATTTGACAACACTTTAATGTGTTACCAAAGTAAATCTAAGTTTATATATGAAGTAGGCAATGTAAGAATTCAGAGCAGAGACATTTATCTACTCCATGACTTTCATATTGCCTTACAAGCAACACAAAAATTTAATATTCCATTATTAAATGTTTAACCTGGCTGAATACTGAAATGTGGTGCTAAATTATTGTAAAAGTAAAGGACATATGCTGTCCCAGTACAAAAATGTTGGCCACATGTTACAGAAATATATATGCCATGAATGAAGAAAAACAGGCCAGGTTAAGACGCAGGACTTATTTTAAAAAGATATATGCTACAACACTACGTAAATCAAGATGAAGGTACATACTCATTAATCTAACTCATGTGTTATGCCAGCATGTTAACCTGTACTTACAAGTCTACTTCATATTGTACTGAATTAGAGCCACATTATATTTGTCTGGCAAGCCTCTGTTTTACCTCCCCGCCAACCCAAATTTACAAACAAGGCACCTTGACAAATTTGTGAAAGACATATTACATGAGTCCATCATATACAGATGTTTTTACTAATATTTTGTAATCTGTGGGAGTGGACCGTACAGACATGAACTGGTAGACGCCCTGCAAATACCGGTAAAAATATAACGACAATTTTTACCGGGCTATAAGCCAAAAAATTCAATTTACAAGGTTCAAATGCATCCACCAATTAAAATTATATACCTGCAACACCTACAACAGAACTAAACCGTATTTCAAAATCATGCTGCACCAAACACATGTACATAATTTTATGCTGGACTGCTACCAATAATCCAGGTACCTTCTATATTTTATAGGTACTTATTTTGTATGATATGTCCACTACCTACGCCATATTATAAATTCGTCACACAGGCCACGGCTTTGGATGGTCACAAATTTCTTCAAATTCCATAGAAGACAGACTCTAGTTACGATAGAATGCCCTACCATCAGAATCTACCAGTGTTCATAGTCGATATATGCTATACCAGCAGTGCTAAATATTATACCAGACACCCCAAAAAACTGAAATACTCACCTCCCACATCCAGCTTTCCAGATGTAAACATGGCGCCACCAGGCGGCCCAGCTGTCCTGCCGCGTTTTCTTCTTTTTAAGCGGTTGCTATTCTGGGAGGTGGTAGGTGGGGGTAACCACCATCCACTCACTTGATGTAGTGCTGCCTACTTCTTCCTTCGCCCTTATCACTCTTTTCCTGTGCCTGCCCTCTTTTCCTATTTCTCCCATCTTTCCTGTCACATTTTATTACTTCAGGTGGCTTTACACTGAGTGACAAGTCAAATGGTTTCCTGTAAGCCAGGAAATCATTTACATTGTTGGGTGGAATTCATTTAAGGATAACAAAGGTGTCTTGGAGAACAAACATCAAAGGAGTCCTACACCAGGGAGATGACACAGGAAGATGTGACTCGGCCAGTTCCTTACATGGGCAATGAGAGACGGACAAGGAAGGCATGGAGAACCTACACCTGGCGTCCATTTCCCCAGCAGACAGTCTAGGGAAAATGACGCCGACGGCAAAACACAAACCCGAGTGAAAGCAGCAAAACTAACATCTCTATGGGCAAGATGCAAGAAAAACATGGTAAAAACATATGGAAAACAATCAGAAAATATAAATAACAAACTACAAAGGAAAAGAACTAACTGAAGGGGAGACCAACAAAAATAAGGCAGCATATTACATGGCCTACATCAGCTTGTAAATGGAAGAGACAGAAAAAAAGGAACTCAGCTGAAAGGATGATAAAAGAAAACTGTGAAATGTGACGCATGTCCTAACAAGAAAAAGCTAAGACCCCCCCCCCAAAAAAAAAAAAAAAAGCAGTAGGACTAGATGCAAACACAACATTTAAGTGAACAATGCTATGCACCTACAGTTTATGGCTGTGTTCGAATCCACAAGACCATCACACAGGAGGTTAATGGCAAGGAATTAAATGCCTTGCCAATGATTTTACACTGACAATTCTCTTCCCTGCTGAGCGATGTAAAGAACTTACATTCTAGGATGTTCTCGGGTATACAGCACCACACCCTTTGTGCCAATAAAGAGAGGGGTTTATTCCAAAACCTGGCAGTTTCACTCTGTTCATCTGCTAATGATATTTCCCACTCCTAATCTGAATACCAGACACAAGCAATTAATAGCTTTTATTCATGAGTACATTTGCACAATTGAGGCCAGGGATGGTAATGGCACTGGCACTATACCTAACAGCTCAAGCACCATTACAAACTCCTCAGTGTTACAGTCTTACTACAGATGTTTATGATGCTGACTCACAACACAGGATAGACGGAAGATTCTCTTCGTTTTGTGCAAACATTCAAATGAATTTTCCCTCTTCATTTTTATCACAATACACACAACAACCTCCAGTGAATACCCAAATTTCCCCTTGAAAGAAATTTTTCCCAAATTATGAATCCACATTATAAACTACAGATGATGAGATTCAGCAGCAGCTGACATGCAAGTTGCACTGGTAAGTCTAGCTTACATAGATGCTCTGATGAGTGGCAATGTTCACTCCAGGGGTATTTTAAGTGTCTAGGTGATGTAGTTAACCAACATCAATGTGATTTTGTCCACAGTGATTAGGAGATAGGGAACCCTAATTTAGGCACTGTACAGAAAAAAAACACTGTAGGCATTAAATTCTTTTACCTACTAGTAAACGGAAAGAAAGTAGAGTACAGTACAAACTAGCCCAGTGACACCACACTCCAACTGCACCTTGTCCTGGCCTATCTGCAACATGCCTTCCTCAATGGTCCCTTGTTCACCACATGGATGATTTTCACAGCCCTGTGTATAAAGAGTAAGCTTATTATGACATACAGTAATTCACTGATATGTTGCCTTTTATGCTATAAATCTCCATTGCTGGCCAACTAAAAAGCTGATATGCTAGTTTCTCCCAATTCACAATTCCTGTACCAGTTGTAGCTATATCAAAAGATGTACTATTTTGAGCCCACCCCTGACTTATATGTATGAATTGCTGTACATTCAGTGTTAACCAAGGATATCTAGCCTTCTTTCTAATGCCAGATGCCGAACCCACAGTACATGCAAGACAGCCTAAACAAAATTACTGTCAAGAGAATCACAACCCACCAGCATTCCATCATGCCACTTCTCATACACTCCTCCAATACCACCAAGACTATCACAACACATCACCATTTCATCATGCCATCTTCACTCAAATATTCCTCCATGGTAACTCTCCACCACATTCTTGTTTTCCTTTCCTCAGTCTTCCTTTAGCTTCACCTTTTTACACTCTTTGTTAACACTTCTTTCCTCATGCATTACATACACCCATACTACTTTAACACTTTAGCTACAGTATAGCGTTTATAGGAAAAATAGTAATATGGAAAACATGAAGGCAATATCACAGCATGACTTGGTAACAAGTTTAATAAACTTTTTTCAGATGGAAAAATTATATTTGCAACTGGAAAAAAAAAATTAAAAAAGCTTGATTGGGTCAAACTTTACTTGGGAGAAGTAATGGCCTGACTTGCAGTCTCTTCAGGTGTAAGGATAGAGACTAAGGGGCTGAAAGTGTTGTATCTCCCAAAACAACCTTACAACTGCTGGTATCATTACTCCAATATCATATCTGCACTAGACTGATTATATATTTCTGAGGAGAAAACATGTCTTAGGTGCCATACATCTTATCCCTTACCAGTGTCTAAGCTAGTGGTATAAATCTGGGAAGACAGGAGCAGCCATTCCCATATATAGTGCCCAGTGCCTCTTCAGGCGGCTGAGATATATGCCTTCATGTGCTGGCACCAATATGGGTTGAACAAATGTCCCTTGACTCTCTTCCTATCCCCTGACAAGAGGATGACAGACTGCAAGACAAAGGCAACTTCAGTCTAGTTCACCACAATCACATTCAGATGAGTCTAGGGCAACAACAACAACAAGTTGTTTGGACCTGAAGCTCGGTTACTAGTTCACAAGATTTGAGAGTAAACACCTAACTTACTACTTCCAACATATTACATATAATATATGATAATTTAAATGCAGTGTTATGCAAACAATATCAGTAGAACAGTTTATGCTTGCTTCTTTTAATCATCCACATCCTGTCCTGGGCTGCATTCACATTACCCTAGCAAGCTATCATCACCAATGGTAAGTGCACTACTTGCCTTCTGTTTGGCAATCATGGTTGTTTCAATATCAGTCCACATGTCAACAAAGCAATCATGCTGGGATGGGAAAAGATACCAAGACAATGCAGCCTTCATAACATAAACAAACTTTCGTCACAAATGGAAATTCATTCACCACTGCTGAATCTTGGTTGTAGTTACATTCTCTTGGTGATATTTTGTTTCATCTGTGATAAATTTACCGTAGAATGAAAGCACTATAGGCTATTAGCAAAAAAGATAAGAAAAACAAGGTTATTGTCAACACCAAGTACAGGCTTAAAACTAGAATTTCACAGTATTTTTCAGACATGACTGAAGTTCTGTAGGAGGTAGTCTTAGGTAAATAACAGAGTCCATGATGTCATTTACTATAATTCAGCAGTCACTGTCAGCCAGCACCAAACATAGTTTCCAGTATTTAGACTGATTTTGTTTCCACAGCAGATGGTGTGACGGGAGTATTCACTACTGCTCACCCTGGCTTAACAAGCACCACTTCGCTGATATGCCAGCAAAGTTATGATCAGCGAGGGTGAACAAAGCCCTGGTTTCTCATTTTGTACACACAACAGGATGGTTAGAGCATGAGTCTGATCTCTCTTCTGGCTCACACTTGGGCCAACGAGTCTATTTTGTTGTTAAAAAAAAAAAAAAAAAAAAAAAAAAAAAAAAAAAACTCAAATTTATGAGGATGATTACAGCAGATCTAGAAAACACTGAGTCTCTATCAACAACCTGTTATCAGAACAGCATTGGCATGTACAGTACTATCACGATCCAAAGTTTCTTTACCCCCCTGAGTGGAAGAAGGTCGAAGCCAAGGTTGAAGCAAGACCAGATGATCGGACACTGCCAGTATACAAGACTAATAATGGTTCATGATACCGTGATTCATAAATAGGCTCGTGTGTTTCATCCGGGTGATTCTTACTATCCTAAGCTTCAGGTTAGTGAACCCCTCCATCATGAACTGGCCTGTGTTCGGTGGCCCGTCATTTCTTCAACCTTGGCTTCGACCTTCCTCCACTCAGGGGGGTAAAGAAACTTTGGATCGTGATAGTACATGCTTCGGTCCAAACCAACTATTGGTCTCCCTCTCTTCTTTATGATGCCTGGTGGTCTAGTGGGTTATGGTACTCCAGTTGGATGTGGCCCATAAGTGCTTACATCTGAGGGGTGGTTGGGGTTTCTTACAAAATCCCACTCAGGGAGGAGCAACTGGTCGCTCTCGTGCTTAATGCTGAGAATAAGTTGCCTAGCCACAGGTCCTTACACTCCTGAAGAGTCAAAAAATGGGTTGGATGATGGATGGATGGATGCCACCCTTACTACACCACACACAAGAAGTCCCAACCAAACACTCTGTATGCACTCCACTAGTCTTCCAAAACCATTTGCTCCCAACTCATTAATCCTAAGTGGTGAGTGACAAATATGGATGCGGTTGTCATTAATCCTAAGTGGTGAGTGACAAATATGGATGCGGTTGTGTGAATCAAATATTTGAAGTGACAAATAGTGCCCGTGAGAAAGATTGTTTTATTAGCTTGTTTAGTTAGTTCTTTTTACGGGGTGGGGCACTAACCCACCACCAACCCTTATAGTCGACTCGTACGACAAGGAGGGATACTGGGGGAGTATTCTTGAAACCCCCCTACCCCCAGGAGAGTGTATGTAGGTGAGGTGAAGGGAGGGAGAGGGAGGGGTAGACCGAGGATGAGGTGGAGGGATGGAGTTGAGAGGTATATGAGAGAGGGGGGGGGTGAGTTGGGGGGAGGGTAGTCAAATGGTGGGTGACAGAGCGACTTGGAGGCGTTTTGTCTGCGGCCACCCTTTGCGGGATTAGGGCGTCGGGCTATAGATAGATAGAGAGAGAAAGACGTACACACTTTATGGCATTAGTGGACCAGGTAACACTGTATGGCAGGGAAAACAAGGTGACTGTGGACAACAGTACAAGTTACTGTGTTGCATGAATGGAAAGCTGTTGAATGGGATAACCTTTAGATGGTAACAAAGCACAAGTAAAAGTAGGTGGTTGTCTGGGTAGGTACAGTATTTCAATGTCAGTGTTGGAGTGAGTGTTGTCACCATGACTATTCAACATGTGTGTGACAAAGGTTATGAGTGAGACTAAAACTTGAGTCAGGGAGAGAGGGATGGGACTGAGAGTGAACAGTGAAGGGTACTAACTTAAATATGATGTGTGCAGATGATGCTGTGTTGCCTGCTAATAGTGAAAAGGAACTCTGAAAATCAGTTCAGAGATTTGTGGATTTCTGTGGGCATGGCGTTTTTAAAGTACTGTACAGTATATTTTACTTGTTATGATCACTCACTGCAACAAGAAAATGTCACCAAACAGTTCCAACAGAATCCATAACTAATACTTTTAAACAGATTTTTAAACTGCAAAAAGCAACAGAACCAAAACGAAAATATCTAAATGTTTTTAAAATAGACATTTCTGTACAACAGTCTTGAATGTGTATCAAAAAGCTGTGCTTTGGAGCTTGATTCCTCAGAATCTGCCTTGCAAGATGTTTTCATTATAAGAGAGTATCTCTGATCTATTTTGACAAATTTTTAAAAACTTGGGTTCCTCTGAAGCCTTAGACATCAGGGAGTAAATAGACAGTAACCGAGATCAACATACAGATTATTTGTGAGGTCATTTCTGAGAATTTATGCATTTTTTCATATCTCATCTGAACTAATGACGAGGCATATAGACAGTAAATTTACATACCAGAATGACTTTTGACAGAAGCAGAGCAGGTGGCATCCTTGGTTGTTGGCTGATTGAATGACATTATGCTTTACATTAAGAATGTATTAAATGTCACTTCCTCTACCGTTAGATGACCAACGCCTCTGAAAACATAATTTGACAATGTGTCAGTAAATGATCATTTAATTATGTATTGAGGTTTAACAGGTGACTGAAAGAAAATATAACATTTAAATTCCAAATATGGTTTACACTAGCTATACTGTATAAGAAATTATGCTAACCACTAAGGGTATTATTTCAGAATAGCATCCATCTAATGGACACTGGAATTAATCCATTACTTCAGAATAACATCCATCTAATGGACACTGGAATTAATATATTATTTCAGAATAACATCCATCTAATGGACACTGGAATTAATATATTATTTCAGAATAACATCCATCTAATGGACGCTGGAATTAGTATATTATTTTAGAATAACATCCACTAGATGGATGTTATTCTGAAGAAGAAGTGGCTAAAGTGGTTACAGGACAGGGGTTCAGTTGAAATAAGAACTGAACATATTGAGAGCAAGCAGCACATAAAGACACTAGTGAGAGAGGAAAAAGGAGGAGGTAATGCTGATCTAGGAAGAAATATGAATGCAAACTACTCTGATAAATAGGAAGTTAATCTGGAAAGAGGTGCCGAAATGTAGAGGTGAAAGCAGAAAGAAATGTGATGGTGTGAAGGATGTAGGTGGTAGAATATTAACCCATGGGCATGAAGTAAGGACCAGATGGAAAGAATATTTTGACAGCCTGATGAATTGGAATAGAGAGAGCAGAGAGGCTGTAAACATGATTGGTTTGGGGGCTGTGCACAGAAGGAATGCAGTACCAGAAGACGTGACACTCGCACAGGTGAAGAGTGCTGTGAAGCGGCTGAAAAATGGGAGAGCAACTGGGGTTGATGAGGTGTAGGCAGAGATGCTTAAGTGTAGTGGAGAGAGTGGAATAGGGTGCTTGTTGGAGATATGGAAGAAGGCATGGATGAGTGAAACTGTACCTGCAGAGTGGAAAAAGGCTGTGATTGTACTCCTGTACAAAACAAAGGTAAGCGAGGTGAGTGCAAGAATTATCGTGGCATAAATTTCTTGAGTGTGGTAGGGAAGGTATATGGAAGCATGTGTAAGGGTTAATGGGCATCTAAGTGAACGGTTCACGGTCGTTGTGGACGTGCGACAAGGCTGTGTGATGTCCCCATGGTTGTTTAATATATATATGGACGGGGTGATGAGGGAAGTAATAACACGAATAATGGAGAGAGGGATGGCGTTGGTAATGAATGGTGATGGATAGAATATCTCAAATTTGTTGTATGCTGATGATGCAGTACTGCTTGCAAGTACCGGACAAGAACTTGGAGGGCTAGTGCAGAGTTTTGCTGAGGTCTGTGAGCGCCGTGCCTTGAGAATAAATGTAGAAAAGAGTAAAGTGATGGTTACTGAGAGGGAAGGTGACTCCCAATGCGATGTTACAGTGAATGGAGGGAGACTGGAATTGGTGAGAGAGTTCAAATACCTGGGTACAGTGACAGAAAGAGAGATGAAAATATGCAAAAGAAGTTGAAAGTAGAGTGGCACAAGGAAGAAAAGTAGCTGGTGCTATGAAGGCCTTGAGAAGAAAGAGGCTTGAGTGCTGCAGCTGCAAGGGGCTTGCATGAAAATGAAAAGTCAAGATTAAGAACAGTGGAGATGAGACTGCTGAGGAATTTATGTGGAGTACAGAGGGTGGATAGGATACGAAATAATGTGGTTCGTGAAAGATGTGGAGTGAGGAAGTGGACACCAGAACCGAAGAGAGTGTACTGAAATGCTGTGGTCACATGAAGACTGGATTTTTTTTTTTTTTTTTTTTTTTTTTTAAATAACAGAATGAAGGAAAAACAAATGGAGAAAAAAAATAATCCATACACCAGATTACTGGTGTCCTCTGTTCATAAAATATCTGTAACAGTTAGACTTGAAGTTGTAGGTTGAAATTTGGAGGAAAACAACTCTGGGGAAGCGAGTTCCAGAGAGATGCAGTTCGGGGAATGAAAGAATTCTGATAGGCAGAAGTTCTGCAATATGGTTGAGTGACATTCCAGTCATGAGCGCTACCAGATGCCCGTGTAGCACGAGGGAAGGCATGGAGAGGTGGCACCATGGACGCAACTTCGTCTGAGCATTTGCCAAAAAAATATCTGTAAAATAATGCAAGGGAGGCAACATTCCTTCATACTTGCAGGGGAGGTAGTTTATATGTAATGGCAGGGTTGTTAATGATTCTAAGCTTTATTCTGAATTTTCTCTAGTTGTCTTAATGCATCCTCTCCACAACCATTCCACAAGGGTGAGCAATATTCAAGCTGAGAGCGCACATGACTCTTATAAATTATAGCTAACTGCTCATCGGCGAAGAAGTTACGGACTCTGTACAATAATCCAAGTTTTTTTGAGGCGGTTTTAGCAAGTGATCTGACAAGAGAGGTCCAGCTGAGGGCACTGTTAAGTGAGACACCAAGAATTTCAATACTTTTGGAGATCGGAATATTAGTAGCACTGAAGGTAATGTACAAATCTGGCAATATATGTCTATTGGTAAACTGTATATATTTAGTTTTACTAGCATTAAAAGAGACAAGGTTGTTTTGTCCCCATTCATTGATTGTAGATAGATCTTGATTTATGGAGATGGCTGTACTGAGTTGAGAGGTAGAGATACTAGACTTTGTAAATGGATGTCTGAGTGTGAATGAACTATGTAGTGTTGAGTCATCTGCATATGAGTGAATGGGATTGTGGGTGACCGATAAGAAATCATTAATATGAACCAGAAATAGGGTTGGCGCCAGAACTGATCCCTGCGGCACGCCGGCGTTGAGTGGAAATTCGAATATACATCATCTACTTTTACTCTTATTTTCCTGTCACTAAGACAAGAAGAAATCAAAAGAACAAAAGACGTTAGTCCATAGCAAGGGAGTTTGGACAGCAGGGAATGGTGCCATACTCTGTCGAAAGCTTTAGAGATATCAAGAGCTACTGCATGGGTTTCTCCAAAAAGATCAATTGATTGATGGATGGTATGAGTTAAGAGATTGAGTATGTCAATGATGGATCTTTCGTGGCGAAAACCGTATTGTCTATCATTAATTAAGTTGCTGGATTCAAGATGTTTAACAATATGCTTATTAATTCAAGTTTCAAATACCTTACCAAGAGATGTGATAGCTATTGGTCTGTAATTGGAGGGGTCAGACGAACTTCCTTTCTTCGGAACTGGGTGGATATTGGCTTCTTTCCATGAATTTGGGAATAAAGAAGTACGTATGCATAGTCTGAATAATTTAGCTAGGACAGAGGCAAGTTCAGGGGAACACTTTTTCAAAACAATTGGCGGAATTCCATCTGGACCTGGAGTTTTGTTGGTAGGTAAATTGTCTAAGATGGATTTTACAAATCTTGTCTGTATTTTAAGTGGGGCAATTTCGGGAGAATCAAGTTCCAGTACTGAGACATTCTGGCTGGTATCATCTATGGTAGAGTTTCTTGCAAAGGTACTAGCAAAGATATCTGCTTTCCCACGTGGGTCATTTGTAATATTGCCATCTGAAGATTTTAGTGGGGGAATGGAAGATGACTTGTTAAAGTTATTATTGAAAGAATTAAGAGTTGACCAGAATATTCTATTGTCATTAGGGCTGTTAAGTACTTTTGATGCTTGCTTTTGAAGAAAGTTTGATTTAGATAGATTTAATACAGCTTTTGCATGATTTCTAGCAATTTTAAATTGGGAGAGTGATTCAGGTGTTTTTGATTTTAAGTAAGAGTTTTATGCTAATGACTTCTGGGCTGTTGCTCTGGCACAATTGCCATCAAACCATTTTGGAGAGTATGATCTTTTAGTGAATTGTTGACTTGGTATGAATAAATCCATACCAGCTAGTATTAAGTCGCAAATGTGGGACTGGGTAGAATTGGGATCACTAGAGAAGAAAGACTGCCATGGAACATCAGCAAGATAATTTCTAAATCCATCCCAGTCTGCCCTGTCAAAGTGCCATCGGGTCACCCTGACAGGTTCGGAATGGGGAGGTGTAGGAGGGTTAACTAATGAGGCTTTGATGAGATTGTGGTCAGAGGATCCAAGTGGTGACAGTACCTCTATCCTGTATTGTTCTGGATTATTTGTCAAGAATAAATCCAAGAGATGGGCATTATGGTCAGGATTATCAGGTATTCTGGTTGGTTGCTTTACCAACTGGGTGAGATTAAACGATTCCGCAAACAGCTCGCATTCTAGACCAGCGTCGTCAGTCCGGGCAGAATGCAATAACCATTCAACATTGTGTATGTTAAAATCACCCAAAATGGTAATTTCATTGCCAAGGGCAAGGTCAAGGTTACTCAACTGAGTGGATATGGAATCAAATACACTGGGTTCCGAAGAAGCATTGGGGGAACGATAAACTACACAGATATATTTGGTAATATTTTGGCAATTTAATTTATATAATGAGTAATCAAAACTGGATGAAGTTTAAAATAGTATCAACTGCATATTGGGATTTGATATAACAACAGGTGCCGCTCCTGTTTCGAAAGTTTGTAAGGAGATGGTAACCGGGAAAACAAAATGGAGATATATCGGTAGAGGGTGAGATTTGTGGTTCTGTGAGGAAAAGGGCTAAAGGGGATATGGACTGAAGGAAAAAATGAACTGAGTTTAAATTTGTGGTAAGGCCGCGGTTGTTGGTAAAGAATAAGGCCGCACCGTCACCTCTTCGCCGACGAGCATTCCCAGAAATAGCAACAGTCGCTGCCGGCACAGTCGCTTGATAGCGACCGGGAGGACCCTGTGCCTCCAGTCCTACCCTGCCGGTGGTGGCAATCCGAGATACCACCTCATTTGATTGTGAGATTGCAGCGGCCATTACTAAAGATGTGAATAGATGGTGTGATATGTTATGCGCATGTAGTGTGGTGTAGACAGTTGAAGGTAGAGGTATCATGAGAGCATGCTGGCCTACTCTCTGTGTAAATGTATGCACTGAAAATGTTCAGAAAAGGGAGATGGTCAGGATCAAGTCCTGAGGGCTGGTGAAACGGGAGCTCCAGCTCTCCCCTGTCACCAGCTTGCCACCAACCTCGGGAGTACTGCCCTGTTCGACTGGTGCTACAGTCTACTCCTCTGAACTGAGTGGTGAAAAAGATATATCAGAGCTAATCTGAAGGCGACAGAAGGCGAGGTAGGCCAAGGAGGAGATATGGTGGATGAGTGTGTGAGAAAGAGAGGTTTGGAAGTCGGTGAGACTAGGGAACTGACAAGAGGTCGAGCTGGCTGGATGAATGTTGTGAGAAGTGCATGATCAGGGATTTGGCACCCGTTTGTATCGTGGCAGCATCCGGATTGACTCAATTGGATACTTTTATGTGAAGCTACAGAACGTGGTGAATCGTTTTGGCGTAGCCGATAGAGCCAAGATTCCGGGGTCTTGAATGATAAGTGAATGGAAGCGTGGCCCATTGGATTAGGCAATGGGCTGTCTGGACATTGCTACTCCTCACCCTGTCTTTGGGTGAGAAAGGAGGTCCGGATAATGATGATGAACATCCATCTAAATGGACACTGGAATTCATATATTATTTCCGAAAAGCATCCATGTAATGGACACTGGAATTAACATATTATTTCAAATAACATCCATCTAATGGGCAATGAAATTAATATAGTATTTCAGAATAACATCCATCTAATGGACACAGGAATTAACATGTTACCTGAGATCTACCTATAACCATACGCCTTAATCCGACACGGGGTGGTCACAAACAAATCACCTCCATGTCGCACTGTCCCCTGCCATGTCCATCCCCCCCTCCACAACTTACACCCCCCTTCCTCATATACCTCTCCACCCCATCACTTCATCACATCATCAGTGTCGTCCAACCTTTCCCACCCCTATCCACCTCACTCACATACACTCTCCTCCTTAAATCAATCTCCATCCTCTCCACATGGCCACACCACCTCAGTCTACTTCTCCTAATGCATTCTAACACATCCACATCCACACCATAATGCTTCTTACACTTACTCATTTATCAGTCTATCTTTCCATGAAACTTCACATGCTCCTCTCAAACATATAACTCACAAGTTGAGTTACTGGAAATGAATTTCCACTGCTCTCACTCTTGACCTGTGCCCTTCCAACAAGGTCCAAGCATCGCTTCCAAACGTTCACAATACCATCACGCAGTGACTTTGATTCCCATGCTCACTTCCTTATTTCTTATCACTACTTTCAATGAACCAGCAACCTTTCTTCCCTGTTGTACCTTTTCCAGCAGTTCATGCTCCAAACTTCCATCCTTACTCATCACACTACCCTAATACGTAAATGCATTCACATTTTCCATTTCCTCACCATCCCGCTCCAGTGTGCACTAAGTGACTTCATTCCTCTGGAAGACCACAACTTTACTCTTCTCTACATTCACCTTTAGAGTTTAGATTCAGTTTCTTACAAACTCCCCCCAAATTCACTCACCAAACCTTGAGGTTCCCCTTCGTCTTCATTTAACAATACAGTATCATCTGCAAACAACAGAACAGGGTTTCCAAACGCTGCCTTCTCTCATTAGGACCGCTCCACCATCCACTGCCCTACCTTTTATCTCTTTTATAACTCCATCCATATACAAACTGAACTATGGAGACATGACACATCAGTTTCATTTCAAAATTCAGACAGAAAAATTCGCTCAGTTCGCTGTCCACACGCACTGCAGCCGTAGCACCTTGGTAACATACTTCTCACGGAATTTAACGCTTTCCATTTACTCCGTAATTTTTCAATATTTTCCACATTCCTCGTCTACCCACTCTGTCATATGCTTTCTCCATATCCAGGATGGCTGCATCCAATTTCTTTCCCATCTCCAGAAACCTTTCCACTAAACACCTTAGGATGAATATCTGATCTACACCTCTTCCCTTCCTGAAACCTTCCTGTTCTTCTTCAACTAATTCCTCTCTTTTTTTCCTTAACTCTGCCAACAAGTATCCTACCATACACTTTTCCTATTACACTATGAAGACATCCCCCTATGATTACCACACACTTTTTTCTCTTTTCCCTTGTACAGGGAAATAATTGCTTGGTTTATGAAATTGAGTGCAACTTCTCTTCCATAATCATACATTTGAAATGCTTCTTATACTGAAGTTAGTAGTGTAATCAATGATGAGGGAGAGATTCTCTGGCTCCTATCTCTATCCGTAATGAGACCTGCATTAGGCTGGGTCATGCTCAGCTATGCTGGGATACGTCAACTTATACCATAATGGTTTAATTAATTAATAAATGCACTGTACAAGGTCTTACAAATATAACAAGAGAAGAACGCGTGGTGGATGAAGACATTATGATGTGCAGTGGAAACTAAACTACCTATCTGTCTATTGCCAGACGCCTTAATCCCGTAAGGCGTGGCCACAAACAAATCGCCCTATCACCTCAGCTCACACCCCCCCTCTCTCCACTCCATCCTTCCATCTCATCCTCGGCCTCCCCATCCCTTTCCCCATCTCCCTACACCTCACTCACATCCACTCTTCTCGTTAGTCTCTCGCTCTCAATCCTCTCCACATGGCCAAACCACCTCAATGTATTTCTCCTAACGCTTTCTATCACACCCACATCCACACCACAACGTTCATTCACCTCCTCATTTGTCAGTCTGCCTCTCCATGTAACTCCACATGCTCCTCTCAAATAGCTGAAACTAGAAAAAATAAAACGAAGTGATTTTCTTGAATAAACTTGGAAAAATAAAGTATTTTCTTGAATGTTTCCACAGAATGTGAGGAAAACACAAAAAGGGTGGAGGAATAATAATGACTTTGTATAAAAAAGTACAAAACTGAAATAAAAAGAAACAGGAAGCAGTGATATTTATCTGTGAAATGTCCCCCCCCCCACTTTAAAGTACCTGACGCATATAAACCCTGTGGGTGGAAAAGATAAGGAATTATTTCAAAAAAAAAAAAAAAAAAAAGGAACCTGAGGCACTGACAGCGACAGGAGACGTGTGTAGTCGTGTGGGTTTTCTTGGAACAGCTGCTGGATCAAGGTGGAAAATTTGATTTTGAATGGATGGATAACAGAACCTAATTTTATTAAACAGTGATCAGAACTGTAGAGGGATCACAACATGGGAGAGATATTATATAAAAAAAGGTGTCAGACTGCTTTGCTAACCATATAACATATGAGAGATTTCTAGAGGTGTCAATGGACAAAGAGAAACAAACAAAAGACATATGAGACCACAACTTACTACTGATGGGTTTAGGAGGAAACAAGGAAAAGGAGGTGGAAATGCCACAGGGGGAAACTGTTTACTTTATAAAGGATAAGCAGTCTCTGAATGATTATACTGTACTTGGGTAGTGTGATGGGTAAGGATGGAAGTTTAGAGGATGAAGTACTTGAAAGGGTACAACAGGGAAGAAAGGTTGCTGGTTCTTTGAAAGCAGTGATAAGAAACAGAGAAGTGAGCATAGATGTAAAAAAAAAAAAAGTCACTGCATGACAGTATAAGGTTACCAACTCTGAGATATGGAAGCAAAGCTTGGGCCTTGCTGGAAGGACACAAGTCAAGAGTGAGAGCAGCGGAAATGAGATATTTGAAAGAAGCATACATGTGGAGTTACAAGGAGAGAGACTGACAAATGAGGGAGTGAAAGTGGGTTGTGCGTGTGGATGAGATAGAGAGTGTTCAGAGAAATACACTGAGGTGGTTTAGCCATGTGGAGAGAATGGAGAGCGAGAGACTAATGAGGAGTGTGTGAATGAGATGGATGGGGGAAGAGGGAAGGGGAGACCGAGGATGAAATGGAGAGACATATGAGAGAGGGATGTGTGAGCTGGCTGGAAGGCAGTGAAATGGCAGGAGACAGGACGACAAGGAGGCGATTTGTTTGCAGCCACCCCTTATGGATTAAGGCGTCTGGTTATAGATAGATGGACATTAGGTTACACATACCGTACATTTCATCTATTCACTGCACAACCCTGGTATTTGGACTGTAGTAAAATATGAGAAAGAACCGTTTTATGGATAATAACTCACAGAAGCCATAAACTTTTCAACATCAGAATGTTTTCATTTTTACTCTGGAAGCTACTGGTAATGTTTACCACTACTCCTTAATGCCTGTGTCTTGGTTGAGGTCACTGGTGTGAGTGTGTAGTATACTGCTGGATCACACTGGCATCTGCCAAGAGAAATGTACAGAAAATTTATCAAAGATATTGGTGTCAAACAACAACAGTAACTCTATATTAACATTTTTGCTGAGGTACTTAACAAATTATTTAATTGTGTAATAATAACCATAAAACATTTTCTAGACTTGCAAACTACAATATGTCCTGAGAAATGAAGACAATCTTGGTTAAATATCCTGGTTGGTTTTGCATTATTTAGATTAAAAAAAAAAATGCAGCTTGGTTTTACTGAAGGTGGCTTTCAATCTGATCCTTGAGCTGCAAAACAAATATTTTAATAGGCTACAGTTCAATTCTCAATCCACTCACTTGATGTACTGCCGCCTACTGCTTCCTTCACCTTCATCAATCTTTATCTGTGATTGCCGTCCACTCATCCTATTTCTCCCATCTTTCCTGTCACTTTTCATTAGTCTTCTTTCCTTTCCAGGTGGCTTTACATTGAGTTGCAAGCCTAATTGTTTCCTGTAAGCCAGGAAACTATTTGTAAAGCTGGGTGGTAACCATATAACCTACCCACACGTGTTCCCTTCCTGTCACCAAGTGGGCTGGCGGATGGCTAGTGCCCCTCCCCGTGAAACAAAGACAAACGGCCACCCTTTATAGGAGTATGGCGCCTGGCTACAGATAGATAGACTGATAGACAGAGAGATACACAGACGATACTGAACCAACAAGACCATTTTGTTGTGTGCTTGACATTTTTTTTTTTTTTTTACCTACATCACAGTGCAGTGTTAAGCCCCGTCCACACTAGGGTCGTGCCACGTGCTCTGTTCCGCGTCATGTTGCTGATGCCGGTGACGTCCATAGTAGTACTACAATGGGCAGAACACACCAGTTACCGTTGACCTGCAAGAGGGTGATGATAGATACCAACACTGAAGCAGTTCAAGAGACTGTGATGTGGAGCATTGTGGTACTACGTTGTGACAAAATGAAAAAGAATAGGAAAAAGATGATGTGCTGCAAGCAATGTCTGTCTCGTCATTGTTTTAAACTTGCACTTCTTAAGTTGTCCTTGTATTGCTTGTATTTCATCTGCCACATACATGGATGCATCTTCAGCAGTTCTATAAAATGTAGGGCGTTGCCCCTTGACCATTCAATACCAGTACTATCTTCTGACACTGCGTCGTACTGCAGATCAAACAGCGGTAACGGAAGCCAGACAGCTACTGTGAGGGCATTGTAGCGCGCTGTCACCATGAAATGTCCCTCGTCCAGATTTGCCCGAAGTATGCAGCACAGACCCTCCGCGGCACGAAAACCCGAGTTGGGCAACATGACGTGCAACAGAGCGTGACCCCTAGTGTGGACGGGGATTTAGTCTATACAGCAGATCCACTATGGCTGCTGGTGCTGTGTTGGAGTAACTCACATTTTGGTGTTGTGTACAGTATATGGTACACGAGTGTACCGGTTCCCCACCTAACCTAACTAACCAAGTTCACCACAACAGGACACAGTTCATCTGATCCAATGTGGTTGCTGGTGTGGTGCTTGGGTAATTAAGTGTTGCTGTTGCACATACAGTAATTATTATACACATGATTGTCAATCTTCTTGCTTTCCACATGCCCTGTCTTTTACCACCTAGTTTTATCATCATCACTTACCAACTGCTGCTGCTTGTGTGCTGTTGGCCTATTTCAGGTAGTGCTGATGTGACCACAAAGTTATATTTCGTTTAGCACATTCACAAAACATAAGCATTATTGAGTAACAAATAGTATCACAAACTATGGCTGTCCCTTAAGGGTACAGTATATACAGGGTGTCCCTAGAGTTATATCAAAAACTTTGAGAAATGACAGATGAGGGAATTCTAAGCAAAAGATGTTATATGAACATGTGTCCAAATCTCAGCCGTTAAGGAGCTACAATTACTGATGACCTTATGGGCGAAAATGGTCTCCTTCATAATTCGCCCATAAGGTCATCAGTAACTGTAGCTCAGTAACGGTTGGGATTTGGACACATGTTCACATAACATTTTTTCCTTAGAATTCCCTCCTCTATCATTTCCCAAAGTTTTTGACTTAACTCTTGGGACACCCTGTACATATATATATATATATATATATATATATATATATATATATATATATATATATATATATATATATATATATATAAAATTGATACTATGCCACAAGGACACAGCCCTTCCATATTTCCTATTGAAACCAGTCTTTCACAGGCTACTTGTTGTGCTTCCTAAATTACCATAATCACAGGGATTATTTTTTTTTATGACATCTGTGAAATACATATAGACTTGTTTATATAAATATCATACATTCCCTCACTCCCACGAAAGTACCAGCAACAGCAAGTCTTGCTGCCAAACTCTCCACATGCATGTCTTACTTTTGGCATAATTTGAACTTCCCAAATGATATGTTAGCTTTGGAAAATTTCAGTTAAGTTAGGCTTGGTTACATTAGGAACGGATTGGTTAGATTAGGATAGGATTGGATTGGCTGTTGGAATAAGTTAGCTTATAATACATTAGATTAGGTTTATTAAGACTCAAGCTTGGTATTTGGACTGACAGGTATCTGAGGGGTGTCTAGGTAAGGTCAAGTGGCAATCCTAGGTGCTTAAAATCAGGGGGGTGAGGGGGTGAAGCCCCCAGTTAGGATACTCTAGCTAAGGATGGGTTAGGTTAGGCTGGATCATAAGGCATCCTATAAACTTGAATGTCTGATGCACTAACGCGTCCCGTCGGCAAGACAGTCAGTAATCAACGCATCGTCAGTAAACAGGCTGCCACAGGCAAACTGGCGGCTTCCTTAAATAACACAAAAGTGTATTTTTATTTACCCTATGCATTTTGCAGTCTAAAATAACAAGATAACTATCTATATTGCCTATGGTAATTACTTTCCCGAAGTTCATGAAACTCTAAGAAGACAGTTGCAATCGCCACACCCATTTCACAGAATCAAAAAATATAATAATAATAATAATAATAATAATAATAATGAAAGAAAACAAAATGAGTGTCCATTAAAAGAAATAGTACAGAGGAAAGTAGTAACACATGAGGAATTGTAGGTAAATAAAGAGAGCAAATTGTATTTTTCCCCCTTTAGAGCAGGGGGGCTCAGTGGTAGAGCGTCGGACTCGGGACCGGGGGGTCGTGTGACAGAGCAACGCCCGATAGCTGCCATGCAGGGAGGGGTAGCGCCCTCCTGTCACCTAGCAGGGCTATATGATCTAATAAGGCATAGCTCGGGGGAACATTTCCCTTTTCCACTTTGGAGCAGAGGGGCCTGAGGCTGGGCTGGTGTAGTGCAGAACACTTAAGGACAGGAGGCTGACCTACGCCCCTGGTAATGTCTACAAGACAGAAATACCTGTGGGACTCCAACCACAGTGCACAGCCACAGGCCACTGTGCATTCTGACCCAACAGCTCTACTACCACACCACCATTAAAAAGGTAACAAAAGTGGTAACAAAGTAACAAATAACTCAGCACACAAAGTATACTCCCTCTGGCTACCTCTGGGACTTGAACCACAGCACATTTTGACCCGAGGGCTCTACCTCCACGCCACCATTACAAAAAGTAACAAAGTGGGTAAAAAAGTGAGTAACAAGTAACATCAAAGAAAGTAAATGTCCCTCCAATAAGACAGAGTAAACTGAGAGTAACAAATAACATCAGAGAGTAATGTCTGTCCATAGAGATAATTCTCAGCACTAAGCAAAAAGACAAAACAAAATGTAGATTCCATTAAAGTAAAACAAAAACTTATAAGATGAATCAAATCACACCAGGTGTGGGGGTGGGGCCTGCCGCTGTGTGGGATGGTGGTAAATCACACCAGGTGTGGGGGTGGGGCCTGCCGCTGTGTGGGGTGGTGGTAAATCACACCAGGTGTGGGGGTGGGGCCTGCCGCTGTGTGGGGTGGTGGTAAATCACACCAGGTGTGGGGGTGGGGCCTGCTGCTGTGTGGGGTGCAGGTAGATCTTACCAGGTGTGGGGGTGGGACATGCCGCTGTGTGGGGTGGTGGTAAATCACACCAGGTGTGGGGGTGGGACCTGCCGCTGTGTGGGGTGGTGGTAGCGGTGGTTCAGATACAGTGCCGAGACACTGACCAACAGTTTGACCACAAACCACGCCACCACCCCCACCCAAGCCCCATTCCACACCTCCCACACCTCTATCACCCCAACTATGGCCTCCAGGGGGTGAAGCAGTTGGGCACAATAGATGGCACTCAGTGCCAGCTGCCAACTCAGCATACTGACACCCAGAATTACACTCAGCACCAACAGCACAACCTGAAACACGTCATTTTTGACAAACCAAAAGCCAACCCAAGTGGTGAGCAACCAACAGTGATAAACAATAAGCCAAGTTAGACCCGCGTTGACCTCATACCGCAATTGTGAAGAAATTACCATCCCGGTCAATTCAGACAACATTAGCCTACCGGGATAGTGACTATATTGTTCTCCTAATGACTTAATTGCCCAGTTAAGCCTTGATGGCTCAATATTATGGCGCAAAATTGTGTCTAGAGGAACACCATTCTCAACAAATTTGGAAACAATATCAGAAATATCCTTACGGAAATAGGGAACACGTGTTTTGACAAAAATGGTGAAACCTAAATCAGTAAGTGACACAATTACGAACCAACAAGTTATGAGTACGAACAATATCTTTTTGAGGAGGGGCCGAATCCCGTTAGTGTTGACGGGGATAGTGGTGGGGCGGTAGACCCCGTTGTCCATGTGTACAACTGTGTGGGACATTTTGGGATGAGCTTACCAAAACTTAATCGTAAGCTATATCACAATCCAATATCGTACTACACAGTACGATTAATTTTAACCTTACTAAACGTTATAAAATTACGGGTCACAATGAAAATGCGAGAGCGCGAACAACACACCCTCTCGCTAACTGGTCCACTAGAGTCGCTCACGCAGGTGCTCACCTTTTATAGCCCCAAGACGCCGGAAGTGGATATTATGAATACTTCGCGCTGCCAATATTTCGTTATTTTTCTGCCATAATTACCTCAGTGCCATTCAAACCCTTTAAACTTACACATTTTAAGAAAAAACAAAATCCGTATTCTTAATTTGAGTAAATTATGATTAATTTAGTGTTAAAAACAAATATTAAGAAACGTGACGTAGGTAATATTTTCGAGACTGCCTTTTTTCGGTCGTATCAACTTATATTCAAATCGGCGTTTGTATTTTTGAATGCACCACAGCAAAGGCAACATAAACTTGCCATACTGTTTTGTGAATATTCATCGTTTCCTTTTTCTTTCATAACTATTATTTCTTCAAAGAAGACAGAAATAAATAACGTTTCACAAAGACTTCTCCAACCTCCTTGGAAAATATCATGCATAGTTATGACACCTACCACAATACTAACCTACTGGCCTGTGACTCCATATCCTTTCCACAGCACCTCTTCGTGACTAGCACCATAGTCTATGTTAGTGCTAATCTCTTATTACAGCACAACACTGAAGATGGTTAGATGGCAATTTTACGCCAAGTTAAAGTAAACAGAGTTTAGTATCGTCACTATTTACTTTCCTCTAACTTCTCCTAAAGGCCTTACTTTGATCAGCTGGATTGGTGATAAGTACAGTATAAGGGAAAAACATTCAAGCACCAGATTCTGTGGCTACTAATGGTGCTTTTAATAACAAAATCAAACAATTTATGGATGCTGTGAACTCTCTTCAGCTACAATTAGGGTGAGGTGGGGGTCAACCCTACTATTAGTGGCAAAATATTCACCAAACATTCAGATAAAGGTTTTTTTATGAAATGTAAATATCAAAAGAAGCTTCAGGAAAAAGGCTATCTTTGGTATGGTTATCACTTCTTTTGATAAAAGATGAGTTATTTTAAAAGTCTTTTTTCCAAAAGGTAGCCATAAATTATCTTAAAAGTGTTTTTTCAGAAAGGTTGCCATGTGTATAGATAGTGGGGGTGAAGCCTACATCCTATTTGACAACACTTTAATGTGTTACCAAAGTAAATCTAAGTTTATATATGAAGTAGGCAATGTAAGAATTCAGAGCAGAGACATTTATCTACTCCATGACTTTCATATTGCCTTACAAGCAACACAAAAATTTAATATTCCATTATTAAATGTTTAACCTGGCTGAATACTGAAATGTGGTGCTAAATTATTGTAAAAGTAAAGGACATATGCTGTCCCAGTACAAAAATGTTGGCCACATGTTACAGAAATATATATGCCATGAATGAAGAAAAACAGGCCAGGTTAAGACGTAGGACTGTTATTATTTAAAAAAGATATATGCTATAACACTACATAAATAAAAGTGAAGGTACACACTGCACTCTTTAATCTACCTCGGGTGTTATGCCAGCATGTTAACCTGATGTTACAAGTCTACTTCATATTGTACTGAGTTAGAGCCACATTGAATTTAATTATTCTGGCAAGCCTCTGTTTTACCTCCCCCCCATTTGCAAGGCATCTTGATAAACCTGTGAAAGACATATTACGTGAGTTCTTCACACACAAATCACCTTACTAATACTGTATTTTGTAATTTGTGGTGGACCGTAGAGAAATGAATTGGTATTGTACGCCCTACAACTATCGGTAAAAATAAAATGACACAATATCTTTATTGGGTTTTAGGCCAAATAATTCAATCTGCAAGGCTCAACTGCATATCCCATATCAACAAAATTATACATATATCCCTGCAACAAAATCGTACCGTATATGACTGAAAATCATGTTGCACCAAACACATGTACATAATTTCATGCTGGATTGCTAGCAGTAATGTTCTGTGAGTATCCAGGTACCTTCTAGGTATTTATTTTGTATGATGTGTCCACCACCAACGCCATAATATTTATAAATTCGACACAGGCCTCGGGTTTCGATGGTCATCAATTTCTTCATATATATTATAGCAGCTAAGTAGACAGACTCTAAATACGACAGAATGCCCTACCATCAGAATCTACCAGTATTCACTGTCGATATACGATGTATCAGCAGTGATAAATGTTATACCAGACATCCAAAAAACTGAAAACTCACCTCCCACATCCAGCTTTAAAGAATGTAAACATGGCGCTACCAGGCGGCCCAGCTGTCGTGCCGCGTTTTCTTCTTCTTAAGCGATTACCATTCTAGGCCCAATAGGGAGGAAATGAGAACGTCTGTACCATCCACTAGTACGGTTTATGCAACCTCACCCAACCAAAGTGTGTGTGTACCACTCCCTAGCACAGCTTATGCCCTACTCAAGAGCATATGTACCACTCTCTAGCACGGCTTATGCCCACCTCACCCAACCAAAGAGTGTCTGTACTGTACCCTGGACTATGCATGTGACTAATGCCAAGCATAAAGAATATTATGGTTATAATCTGGTGGTATCAAATATATTACATACTAATTATACCAACAGCATGTTAAAATATATTCGCCTTCTTGGGTATACACATATGAATACTTATCTACTTCAGAGAGTGCACAATTAACCTATATCTATTCTTCGCAAACATTCATATTTACTGGAATTCAATGTATAACAAGATCATTTTATAAATACGTTTGACAATTATACTTACATAACATCGTGGGTGAATGTTATTGTTGTAGTGGCTACAGTATATTCTTTTACAGTAACTGTACAGATAAACTGGTATACACCACTTTTATGTGATTAAACTGTGTATTATGCATTACGACTAGCCATTCAACATACCATGCAATGCTATTTGCAGCTGTGGCAGTCCATCTCTGTTCACTTCCAGGAGAGTTTGACCATGCAGTGTCTTCTCCAGCTGTGGTACTCTATCTCTGTCCTCTTCAACGGGAGTCTGATCATCAGGGTGGAAGGAATGGATGCTGCCATCTGTGTAATGTCATAAATAGTTTGGGATCAACGAGACATACCAAACCAATAGTGTTGTTATAT
This sequence comes from Coenobita brevimanus, assembly GCF_032717465.1. Lineage (NCBI taxonomy): Eukaryota > Metazoa > Arthropoda > Malacostraca > Decapoda > Coenobitidae > Coenobita > Coenobita brevimanus. Next base: position 18,216,150 of record NC_137040.1, on the reverse strand, counting down.
GTGTGCAATATGGACACCATCAGTATAAGGAGAGTGCATTGATAAAAAGACAGTTTACAAGCATTATCTTCACCATAATCACTGGGACAGGGGAGACTGCCTAACTCACTGTGCAGCTACTCTGTAATGTCCTCATCACAAATTGGTTATGCTATCATATTTTGTATATATGACACTTGTATATTATGACTATATGCCATAATGTGTTCTGTATTATGTTATGGACATCCATACATCGTACCAGAGGAAACGTCTGTCAACCATTTGTGCCCCTTTTACAAAATTAGTCATTGCCATGAAATTGCATGTATTACATATAATCATTTATTATTAGTCATTGCCATCAAGTTGCATGTGTTACATATCATCATTATACAATCCTGAAGGAGGAATGGGTGAATATCTACCATAGTCTGCTGGTGTCAAATGATGATGTACAACAGCATCTGGATGGACGTTGATGGAAGGACAATCTTCAGCACTTGTAGCGGGATGTACTGGTGGATCCTCGATTGACATATCCCCTGTGGAGGTGGAGCCAATTAATACAAACTATACCGTTAGTCCTAATACATAAGGGGAACAGTAGGTAATATGTGCAACATTTATCCATACATGAAGTACAGTACATAAATGTTTGGCAATGTAGCTTTGTTCTGTCTGCAACTGTTATGCAGGTTATTAATATAAAAATATCCACTTTATCATATATATTACAGTAAAAGTTTGTCAACTAAAATTTTTATTTTTTTTGGGGGGGTGTGGTGGGGTTTGGGGTGGGAGACCTCAAGCAGCCCAAGTCATCAGCATCACCTATAATTTCCTAGTTGAAGTAACATGTATTAATCGGTCACGCCTGGGTAAGCTGAAATTAAGCCAGGTCTTTATGTGGGGCAATATCACGCTCATCACATTATACAGACTGGGGTCAGACATGGGGCCCAAGCCGGCTTAGGCTTCATGAAGCCATGGTTTTTAGGTCTTGGCTTTGGCTTCATGAAGCCATTGTTTTTAGGTCGTGGCTTCGGCTTCATGAAGCCATGGTTTTTAGGTCGCGGTTTCGGCTTAAGCTTCGAAGTCAAGGGCATGGCTTCAGTCCCAACTGCTGGCTAAAGCACCAGACCCAGAAAATTCGTTACAGGAACAGAATATGCATAAACACTGCCTGATTTTCATATTTTCAAGTCCTTTCCTTTGCATCCACTTCAGCTCAATAAAAATATCAAATATTATATAAAGAATCCTTTATTTCCAGACTGACGATTCCTAGGGTCAACATTTGTATGTAAGAGATAATGGTACTGTACCTATTTGCCCCTAGGTAAGATGCAAGGTATTATGCACTCACTCACTTGCAAGGACTCACTACGTTTGAAGTTCTGATTTTCTTACTGGCTGGTTACAACTGGCATACTGTGACACGAAGCTGATTACTGGCTTCATAAAATTCTGACAGCTGCGGCTTTGTCTTTGTGAATGTTTACCTGGCTTCGGCTTCGGCTTCACGATTTTTCAAGGGCGCCGGCTTCGGCTTCATAACTTTTGAAGGGCTTCAGCTTCGAAGCCAAAGAGGTGGCTTCAACCCAATGTCTGACTGGTTAAGAAATTCATTGGTTGGGTACAGTGGTATGACAATACAACTTGTTGATCCAGTAACTGGATGGCAATACATCTTGGCATGAAGGAGAGAAGAAATGAGTTTCAACTCGAGTTGAGAAATGGGTATGATATACTAAGCGAAGAAGAACTGAATGAAGGTGGGATTGAAGAGGAGTGGAAGCACTTGCAGACGGCTATTTTGCAGGCAGTGGAGGAAACCGTACCAGAAAACGAACAGGAAAGACGACAACAGTGGATAACTGATGACATTTTAGCAATGATGGAGGAAAGAAGATGAGAAAGAAATAATGAAAGTAGATATAGAGATCCAGATGTTGAAATATAAAGAAAATGCAAAGAAAAGAAAGAGGAATGGTTGAATGAAAAATGCCAACAAGTGGAAATATTACTGAGAACTAACACTAGGAAGATGTATAAAGTTACTGAAGAGGTAAGTGGAAGAAAAAGAAATGCTAGAAGTTCAGTAATAAAAGATAAAAATGGAAACATTTTAATGGATAAACAAGATGTATTAAAGAGATGGGAGGAATACATTCATGAGCTGTATGATGATGAGAGAGAAGTCAAGCCCGAGATTGATGGTGTAATGAGCGGACCAGTCTTATTAAAAGAGGAAATTCAGAAAGCTATGAGAAGTATGGGTAAGAATAAAGCAGGAGAGGATGGAGTGGTGGTCAAGATGATGGAGGCAGCCGGAGAATTTGGATTAGAAAAAATAACCACTTTGGCAAACAGATTATATGATGCTGGATACATTTCAGAACCGATGAAAGTGTTTTTGTGGCCATCCCAAAGAAAAATGGCGCACTGGAATGTGATGAGCATAGACCTATAAGTACGATGAGTCAAATGGGGAAAGTACTGTTAAGAGTGATAGGGGAAAGTATTGTTAAGAGTGATAGGGGAAAGAACAAGACGAAACATAAATAGCTATGTGGCAAAGGAGCAGTATGGATTTCCAAGGAGCAAAGGCATTAGAAATGCTATTTTTGCATTGCGAATGTTGATAGAAATGTACCCCCTCCACAAGTTACAGAAAGATCTCTGGAAGTACAGAGGGATTTATACTTGTGTTTTGTGGATTTTGAAAAGGCCTTTGACACAGTGAGGCGTTAAGAGATGGTGAGAATGTTGCGAATGGTTGGGGTAGATAATAAGGATATAAGAATCACTGTAAACCTGTGCTGGAAAAAAAAAAAAAAAAAAAAAAGCTGCTGTTAGAGTCGGCGAGAAGACGGAGTGGGTGACTATAAAAAGAGGAGTACGACAGGGATGTGTTCTGTCGCCAGATTTGTTTTCTTTAAACTAACAAGTTGTAATGGGCGAACTAAAGGAATTGGAAGGGGTCAAGGTTGGTGGTAAGAACATTAATAATCTGAGGTATGCTGATGACACGGTACTGGTAGCGGATTCGGAAGAGAAACAGCAAGAACTGGTGGATAGATTAGTGGAAGCATGTCAACAGAAAGGGATGAAGATTAACATCAGGAAAACAAAGGCAAAACAAAGCGGAGAGAAGCGATAAATATCCAACTTCATATCCACGAAAGCTATATACAGCAGGTGAGAAGTTTCGAATTCTTGGGTGCTGTTATATCAGATGACAGAGGAAGTAAGAAGGAAATTGTATGAATTGGTATTGCTAAAGGAGCTTTCGGACGAATGAGAAAAAATTTAACTAACATAACTATGGATATGAGGACACGAATAAGAGTGTTGAAATGTTTTGTTTGGTCAACGCTATTATACGGGTGCGATACGTGGACAGTAAAGAAGAAAATGAGAGAGAGATTACAAGCAGTTGAGGTAAGGTTTTTGAGATGAATGTTGCGAATATCATAGATAGAAAAACTAACAAATGAAGAAGTTCCGAGAAGGGCAGGAGTGGAAAGAGAAATGAAGAAGACCATAAAGAAATGACAGATGGAAGTTTTGGGATATGTAATATGAGTAAAAGAACTTGAAAATGACTGTTTACTTGGAAGAATAGAGGGAAGAAGAGCAAGAGGAAGACAACGAATAGAGGGAAGAAGAGCAAGAGGAAGACAACGATTAAAGTATATGGATTGTAAAAGAAGCAATTTACAAGGAAGAATCAGCAATGTGCAGTTAATCAGGACAGCTGAGGCTAGAGGAAGATGGCGCTCCATGGCCGCTAACGTCACATGACCGGCACTTCGGTAAGGTAAGGTAGTAGAGGAAGAAAGTTCAAATTAATTCCCTGTACCAAGAGACTTGCCTTACTGTACACATGTACCTCACATCACTCATTCACTCCTTAACTCACTCATTCACTCACAAAATACACTATGTGTGTGCACAAAGGAATAACATTTGTGGCAACTCATTTATTCCAGAGTACCCGGTATGCAATGCTGTCATCAGCACTGCACTGTTGCATTTCCCAGTGGCTAATTATCTCAAAGCTAATGCCACTTTACATCTGCAGATAAAAACACGCAGCCGGCCGGGGTCGGACGGGTTTAGAGGACTGGTTGGAACTTGGGCGTGGTTGGACGTGGGATATGGGTGTGGCCAGGACTAGCTGGGATTGGGCGTCGCTGGACGTGGGATACTGATATGACTAGAACTGGATGGGATGTGGCTGGACGTGGGATACCGGTATAGCTAGAACTGGATGGGATGAGGCTGTACGTGGGATATGGGCGTGGCTAGAACTGGTTGGGATTGGGCGTGTGTAGGTGTAGGATTTGGCACTGGCTGGGCGTGAGAGTTGAATGTGGCTGGGCGTGAGATCTGGATGAGGCGGGGCAAAGGATTAGGGTGGGGCTAGCCAAGGGATTTGGGTGAGGCGGAGCAAGAGATTTGGGTGGGGCGAGACAAGGGATTTGGGTGGGTCGAGACAAGGGATTTGGGTGGGGCGAGACAAGGGATTTGGGTGGGGCGAGAGAAGAGATTTGGGTGGGGCGAGACAAGGGATTTGGGTGGGGCGAGACAAGGGATTTGGGTGGGGCGAGACAAGGGATGTGGGTGGGGCGAGACAAGGGATTTGGGTGGGGCGAGACAAGGGATTTGGGTGGGGCAAGATAAGGGATTTGGGTGGGGCGAGACAAGGGATTTGAGTGAGGCAGGGCAAGGGATTTGGGTAGGGCGAGACAAGGGATTTGGGTGGGGCGGGGCGAGGGATTTGGGTGGGGCGGGGCGAGGGATTTGGGTGTGGCGGGGCAAGGGATTTGGGTGGGGTGGGGCGAGGGATTTGGGTGGGGCAAGGCAAGGGATTTGGGTGGGACAAGGCAAGGGATCTGGGTGGGGCAAGGCAAGAGATTTGGGTGGGGAGTGGTATGGGATTTAGCCATGGTTGTGCCTGGTAATTGCGCGTTGGATCTGGGCGTGGTTGGGAGGCTGGATGAGGACTAGACAGGATTCAGGAAGGGCTGAGTGGGATTTGGGCGTGTTTGAGAATGGGATTTAGGCGTGGGATCTAAGACAGACGGGGGTTTGGGGGGATTTGGGCGTGGTTGGAATGGAATTTGGCCGTTGTTGAATGCGGAGAGGTGTAGCTGCTGGGACTTGGGCTGGAGGCTGGAGAGATGTGGTGGAGTGAGGTTTGGTGGGGTGGGGTATATTGATGAAATCTGGTATGGTGTGGTGTTATGTGGTGGGCTGGTGAGATGTGTGGTGTGATGGGATGTGGTGTGGTATGTGGTGTTATGTGGTGTGCCGTGCTGTGATGCATTGTGAGATGTACTATTATAAAGAATGGGGGTATATGACGCTGCTATAAGGAGTGGTGTGGTCTAAAGCGTGGTGTTGTGGTCTGGTTGGGCCAGTTTTATTTTATTTTGTGTGGTGTGGTGTGGTTTAGTGTGGTGTGTAGTGGTGTTGTGTAACGATGAGTGGCGTGGAGGGGAAGGTACCGTAGTGTAATCCTATTGAGTCAGGCGTGGTGTTGTGCGGTGCACTGTGGTGTGGTGTGGAGGGGAAGGTAATGTAATCCTTTAGTGTTAGGTGTAGTGTGGTGTGGTGTGTGAAGGGGACGGTAGTGTAATCCTTTAGTGTTAGGTGTGGTGTGGTCTTGTGTTGAGGGGAAGGTAGTGTAATCCTTTGGTGTTGGGTGTGGTGTGGTGTGGTGTGGTGTGGAGGGGAAGGTAGTGTAATCCTTTGGTGTTGGGTGTGGTGTGGTGTGGTGTGGAGGGGAAGGTAGTGTAATCCTTTAGTGTTAGGTGTAGTGTGGTGTGGTGTGAAGGGGACGGTAGTGTAATCCTTTAGTGTTAGGTGTGGTGTGGTCTTGTGTTGAGGGGAAGGTAGTGTAATCCTTTGGTGTTGGGTGTGGTGTGGTGTGGTGTGGTGTGGTGTGGTGTGGAGGGGAAGGTAGTGTAATCCTTCAGTGCAGTGATTCTTAAAATTTTTCTGCCCCGATACCACCCAGATTCAATTGCGAGTCAACCCGATACTCCCTCTCTAATATTGTTACTTCATCCACTTTCACTTTCCTGGAGAGAGAGAGAGAGAGAGAGAGAGAGAGAGAATGGTTATGAACAAACAGTTGAATTCTATTGATTCGTTTATATATTTTTTCAACAAAATAACGTTCATACACAGATTAGTCTTAGTTACCATACACGATTTTTACTTTTTTCAGGATACCTTTCTGGATACCCCCAAGAAGCCATTTCGATACCCCCTGGGGGTATCGAGGTACTACTTTAAGAACACCTGCTTTAGTGTTAGGTCAAATGTATAATGCCGTGGTGAGGATGTGTGGTTGGTTAAGGTGCTGCAAACAGATACACAGATCACACAGACCCTTATGGCAGTGTGGAATGTGACGACGTGAGGTGGAATTTGTGGTAGGCTGAGTGACAGGAAGCTTGGTAGGGGCGTAGAAGGGACCAGGACCAGGCTAGGTGGGGTTGGTTGGGGTGGAGCCAAGTTATAATAGGCTGTCGTGAGGTGGAACGGGATTATAGTGGATTGTGGTGAGGTGGAGTGGGGTTATAGAGATTGTGGTGAGATGGAGTGGGGTTATAGGGATTGTGGTGAAGTGGAGTGGGGTTACAGGGATTGTGGAAGTGGAGTGGAGTTATGGGGATAGTGGTGAGGTGGAGTGGGATTGTAGTGGATTGTGGTGAGGTGGAGTGGGATTAAAGGGATTGTAGAGAAGTGGAGTGGGATTGTAGTGGATTGTGATGAGGTGGGTGGAGCCGCAGACGAGTGTGGTGAGTTGGAGTTGAGTTACAGAGGATCGTGGATGGCATTAGGACGTGGTGGGGTGCAGTGGAGTTAAATTAAGTTGCAAATTACTGAAGTAATAGGTAAATTGTGGTGAGATGGAGTCAGGTTGGCAGTGGAGTAATACTGGCAAATGTGTGGTACGGTGGACTTAATAGTGTGGTAAGATAGAGTCAGGTTGGCAGTGGAGTAATACTGGCAAATGTGTGGTACGGTGGACTTAATAGTGGTAAGACGGAGTCAGGTTGGCAGTGGAGTAATACTGGCAAATGTGTGGTACGGTGGACTTAATAGTGTGGTAAGATGGAGTCAGGTTGGCAGTGGAGTAATACTGGCAAATGTGTGGTACGGTGGACTTAATAGTGTGGTAATATGGAGTGAGGTAATAGTATAATGTGATGAGGTGGAACCAGATTACTGTGGAGAGTTATGAACCACAATGGAGAGTTATGAAGCAGTGTATTTTATGACTGGCTACAATGACATTATAGCACAACGGCACGTATGATGAGTGGCATAGCAGGCTTCGTGGCTCCTTTGCCTTAGCGATTTACCTTGCATAGGACACCTTCACATTCCCTTGTATAGTATGTCTCTATTTATAGCGAGATATGAGTAGTTTGCATCAAAAACATAAAAAAAAGGAATCTTAAGGTGCAATGTGCAGAATAAATCGGCTAATAAGAGGTGTTGCGAAATCTCAAAAGGCACGTAAAACAAGAGTTGTGTTATAGTGTGGCGTTGTGTTCTGCGCGTTGCATGGCGTGACGGGACACTGCGTTGCGTTGTGTTGTGTTGATGGAAGGAACAATATAGAAATAGCACCAATAGATTATATATATATATATATATATATATATATATATATATATATATATATATATAGAGGTAAAGAGGTTAAACACTTAGGTAGTGCATCATAACAACACCTTTTTACCACCGGCATAAAGGGCAGGTAATTACTTAAATCGTAGCCTATCCAGATACGTGATGGTGTCTCTGTTGTACTATTAACTATGGAAAGCCTTGATCGACTAACCTATCTTTTGCAGGCTTGTATCCACTGACTCTAGGTCAAGTTCAGTAGTAAAGTCATTAGGTCAAAGGTCGAGGTTATAAGAGATATAAGAAACCTATTTCTAGTAGATGGTTGTCCTTACATTATATTTTTACTATTCCTCATCAATTTTCTAGTGATTTGCAAGGGTCGATCGGACTGAAGGGGTTTGAAAGGTCTTAGAAACTGAACGGTGTTAATTGTGTGTGTGTGTGTGTGTGTGTTTGTCTGTGTGTGTGTGTGTGTGTGTGTGTGTGTGTGTGTGTGTTTGTCTGTGTGTGTGTGTGTGTGTGTGTGTGTGTGTGTGTGTGTGTGTTTGTCTGTGTGTGTGTGTGTGTTTGTCTGTGTGTGTGTGTGTGTGTGTGTGTGTGTGTGTTTGTTTGTCTGTGTGTGTGTGTGTGTGTGTGTGTGTTTGTTTGTCTGTGTGTGTGTGTGTGTGTGTGTGTGTGTTTGTTTGTCTGTGTGTGTGTGTGTGTGTTTGTTTGTCTGTGTGTGTGTGTGTGTGTGTGTGTTTGTTTGTCTGTGTGTGTGTGTGTGTGTGTGTGTGTGTGTGTGTGTGTGTGTGTGTGTGTGTGTTTGTTTGTCTGTGTGTGTGTGTGTGTGTTTGTTTGTCTGTGTGTGTGTGTGTGTGTGTGTGTGTTTGTGTGTGTGTGTGTGTGTGTGTGTGTGTGTGTGTGTGTGTGTTTGTCTGTGTGTGTGTGTGTGTGTGTGTGTGTGTGTGTGTGTGTGTGTGTGTGTGTGTGTGTGTTTGTTTGTTTGTGTTTGTTTGTTTGTTTGTTTGTGTGTGTGTGTGTGTGTGAGAGAGAGAGAGAGAGAGAGAGAGAGAGAGAGAGAGAGAGAGAGAGAGAGAGAGAGAGAGAGAGAGAGAGAGAGAGAGAGCACATAAGTACGATTGTTGTAGACAAAGCAATTAAGGGTGGTTTGGGGATGATGGTGGAAAATGAAAGAAAAGGGTTTAGCCGTGAAGGTGTCTGAAGAGCAGATGTATGGGTGTGGTGGAGTGTTGAAGTGTATGGTGTGGGAAGGGGAGTGTGGTGGTGTTAAGGCGTGAAGTGGAAGGAGAAGAAGGAGGTGTAAAAGTGTAAGGTGCGCAGTTCTGAAGAGGTGGTGTGGTGACAACGAGTAGAAAACGGAAGTGTGGGGAGAGCCATGTTAAGGGCACGGTTTGGAAAAAAAAAAAAAAAAAAAAGTCAGGAGACGTGCGAAGGTGAGGGGAGTGGGATACAATATGTTGGAAGGGATGAGAGTTTGACGTGTGGAAAAAAAAAAGGGCTTTCACAGAGGAGGTGTGTAGGTATAGTGTATAAACAGTGTGGGAAGAGCTACAAGTTAAATGTAAGGTGTGGGGGAAAAAAAAAAGTAGGGAGAAAAGGTGTAAAGGCAGGTGGAAGTTGTGCAATATGGCAATGTGAGTCAAGAGTGCTACCAGATGTCCGTATAGCACAGGGGAAGGCGTGGAGAGGTGGCACAATGGATGCAACTTCGCCTAAGCATTTGTCATAAAAGTATCTGTAAAATAATGCAAGGAAGGCAACATTCCTTCTTTCTTGTACGGGAAGTAGTTCATTTGTAACTGCAGGGTTATTAATAATCCTTCCAGCTTTGTCCATAATTTTGTCCAGTTGTTTTAGTGCAACCTCTCCAACCACTGCACTTAACATCCAGCTATTTATCACGACTACAATATCGTAATCCTTAGGAGTACAAACGGCCACTTTACTGTATGTTGCAGTTTTGTTATTTCTTTACCACAGTATTCCATGGGATTCTTTGCGTATTTTATGACTGAGTTTTCAAGTTTATATATATTTTAAATTATTTCAAATGTGGAAAAGTTTTTAATGCATTTTGTTTACAATCCCTAACGATGCCGAAGCCAGACGGATACCGTCTTGTGGGGCGAGAGGAGATGGACGCCATCTTGTGGGGCGAGAAGAGACGGACGCCATCTTATTTTTGAACGAAATTATCCTTCTCGGTGCCAGTTTATCCAAACTTAACTAGATTTTCGTGAAAAAAGAAAAAAACGGTCTTACGTGTCCTACCCTGCCCTAACCTATCCCTTATGTGCTTATGAAATCATACTTGTTGTTTATTGATGGATCCCCTTCGTACTCAAAAAAGCACTTTTGTACATCGGTACCATATCAGTGATTCAGTTCAAAGAGGTAAAAAAATAGAGTTTCTATAAAACGTGGTCCTATGTCTCCTAAAAGATTAGCAACAAAATAATGCTTAACAGGAATTAAAGCGCTGATCACGGTAAACATACGGTTTAGTTTAGGCCCAGAAATACCTTACCGATTCACTTCCTCCTCTCCCAGGTTGTTTTCTATATTTTTCTTTTGACTGATTTACTGCTGATTTTGTTTCCCTGTTGTTTTTGTCAATGCTCATTCCGCTTCAATCGTGTTGGTTTCTCAGGCGTAATGGCAGACTTTCTAAACCGTACTCTAATCAACCGAAATTTATTTTTACAGCTATTGCAACCTGACCTTATAGCCTATATTAACTGCGTATCCTTAATCTACTCTTAACTAATCTAACCTAGCAAAAATCCTAACCTAACCTAGGCCTAATCCAATCTCTAACATAACCTTACTTAACCTAACCAAACCCAATCTAGCCTAAACTATCCAACAGTAACAACCAGGCGCACCGAAGGGGTAATTCAAATTAATTTCGGTACAGTTATTGTTGCTGTTGCCTATTCCCATCCAGGAGTTCTTGTCTTTAAACAAGATGGATTTATTTATTTATTATTATTTTTTCTTTTTTCTCAGTCTCTACTGTTCATTTCTATGTTGCTCCTTATATTCATAATTACATCTCTTCGTTTCATTATTCTGCCCACTATTTGCTACAACCTGTAATTCATTTTGGTTTAGTATTTCTGTTATTGATTCTTTTCCTTTAATTTCTCCTGTTAAATCTTTGTATGCTTCACATATGAATAAATGATGCTGATTTTCATTCTCTTCTTGACACATGTTACATATAAGATTAGGCTCATACTTTTTCTTATAATTTTCCTTCACTTCTAGCATTTTGGTTCGAATCTAAAAAATTACCTTTGCACTTTCAAACTCTATTTCCTCTACAGTAAGTATCTCTGTAGGCCTATTTCTTGTTCCACTGATTCCTTTGTCTTACTCCCTTTTCTCATGTCTTCACAAATTTCTTTGTTTTTTGTCATTTTCTTTTATTACCCTTTTTGCCACTCTCTCTTCTAATGTTTCTAAGTCTTCAGGTAGGCCTATGCTGTACTTTTCTTTAATGTCTTTTATTTCTCTCACGTACTCGCATTCAAAATCTTCACAATGTTTTCTCATCTTACAACAGTGTCTTCTTCCCTATTCTTGAGTTCAATGTAATATTCAAGTTTTCTCTGGTTAATTCTGTGTTCTATTTTTACTTCCTGTGTTTCATTTAATAAAGCACATTCCGTTGTTGTCCTTGGTACTTTGATTAATTTTGTTAAGTACTGAGTTTGAACACTATTTACAGCTTTCTTTTCTTTTTCTCTTAATGTTTTCCCACTTTCCCCTCCAAACAACATTATCGGTAATACACAAGTATTAAATAATTTTAGCCCAATTGTAATTCTACTTTTTTTCAGTTCTTTTCTATTTATGATGTTAATACATTCATTTGCCGCTACCCTTGCTTTGTTTACCATATTTTCCACTTCAATATTCTGTTTCCCCTTTTCTTGTATAATTTTTCCCAGGTACTTATGACTTTGTGGTCTTATAATTTCTTTACCATTTATTTTTACTGTTTTTCCCTTCCCAACTAATGCTGATTGCTTTATGTTCATTAATTATTAGTCTTTTTGATTTTAGAAATACTTCAACTGTGTTTCTTCTATCTATCTATAGCCCGACGCCCTAATCCCGCAAAGGGTGGCCGCAGACAAAACGCCTCCAAGTCACTCCGTCACCCACCATTTGACTCCCCTCCCCCCAACTCACCCCCCCCTCCCTCATATACCTCTCAACTCCATCCCTCCACCTCATCCTCGGTCTACCCCTCCCTCTCCCTCCCTCCACCTCACCTACATACACCCTCTTAGTCAGTCTTTCATTCTCCATCCTCTCCACATGTCCAAACCACCTCAGTGTATTTCTCCTAATCTTTTCAACCACATCCACATCTACCCCACAACGTTCCTTCACTTCTTCATTCGTCAACCTGTCCCTCCACGTCACTCCACATGCTCCTCTCAAGTAACTCATTTCCACTGCTCTCACTCTTGACTTGTTCCCCTCTTGCAAGGTCCACGCCTCGCTTCCATACGTCAGGGTAGGGATCACAATACCATCATGCAGTGACTTCTTAACTTCCATACTCACCTCCCTATTTCTCATCACTGCTTTCAGTGTGCCAACAACCTTCCTTCCCTGCTGTACCCTTTCACGTACTTCATCCCCCAAAGTTCCATCCTTACTCATCACACTACCCAAGTACTTGAATGCACTCACATTCTCCATATCCTCACCATCCAACCTCACTGCACACTCTGTGACTTCTTGAATCCTGTATTTTGTAATTTTCCTCTATTGCCATGATATCATCTTGAAATATTAATGGGCTTATCCTTACGTTTCCTATCTTCCAATTACTTTCTTTTTCCCTCATCATTCTGCTTAGTGAATCCATAGTTACTTAACTTATTTTGGCCCCTAGCACTGATCCCTGTCTTATCATCTCCTGTACATACACTCCTTTACATTCCCATATTTGTCATAGGTATCAATTCATTTTTCATATTAATTTCATATATCATTCTCCAGTTTTTACCCCTTATTCCATTTAGCCATAACTCCTTCATTACTTCCTTTAATACCATTTTGTCAAAGCACTTTGAGTGAAAGATGAGTTTTGGGCGAGAGTAGAAGCATGTATGGACAAGTTTGAGAGGAGCGAGAGAGTGCTGTTGATTGGAGACATGAATGGCAAAGTCGGGAATGTACGAGTGGATGGAGTGGTTGGTCAGTGGGGTGTGCCAGCGGAAGTAGATGGGAATGGTAGTGCTTTGGTGGACATCTGTGCTGGTAAGGGGTTGGCAATAGCCAACACCTACTTTCGTCATAAGATGATCCACCGGTATACATGGAGAGTAATGAGGAGGATGGATGGTGAACTTGTTGAACGAAAGGCAATGATAGACTACGTGTGTGTGGATGAGCGAATGAGAAGACAAGTGTTGGATGCAAGGGTGTGGAGAGGGTGGGGGAATGGAGTCTCGGACCATCACTTAGTGATGGCCAAGGTAGAGCTGCAAAGAAAGTGGTTGAGGAGGCGAAGGGGAAGACAAGAGGAAGCAGCTCCTGTGAGAAGAGTGGAGAAATTGCAAGATAGTGAGAAGAGGACAGAGTATAAGAGCATAGTGGAAGAAAGATTGGGAAGGTATGAGCTAGAGCAGATGGAAGGGGTGGAAGACGTATGTAAGATATTCACGGAAGAGATAAGCGCAGCGTGTGAGGCAGTTTGTGGAGTGAGGAGGAGATGCAAGGGTGTGCAAGGGACAGCATGGTGGAATGATGAGGTGAAACGAGCTGTGGAACAAAAGAAGAAGGCATATGGTGAATGGTTGGCGAGTAGAGGTAGGGGAGAAGATGAGAGAGAGAAGAGAGAGGTATATGTGAGCAGGAGAAGGGAGGTTAAGAGACTGGTGAAGGAGAGTAAGAAGAAAGTGGATGAAGAGTTTGGGAGGAATCTGAGTGTGAAATGGAAGGAGAGTAAGAAACTGTTTTGGAAGGAGGTAAAGAAAGTAAGGCAGTGTGAAAGGGGAAATAGTAGGGGAGTGAAAGATAGGAATAATAGATTGTTGGTGGAGAAGAGAGAGAAATTGAGGAGATGGAAGGAGCACTTTGAGGATTTGTTGAATGTAGAGAGTGAGAGCAGTGTGAGTATAAGTGGTTGGGGAATGGCTGGGAGAAGAAGAGATGAGAGGAGGGAGGAAGAGATCAGTAGGTCGGAAGTAGTGGAAGCGATGAAGAAGATTAAGCTGGGAAAGGCCCCAGGAATTGATGGAGTGTGTGGTGAAATGCTTAGGTATGGGGGTGAGATTGTTGTGGAGTGGATATGGAAGTTGTGTAGATTGGCTTGGGAAGAGGGAAGGGTTCCAGAGGACTGGAAATCAGGTATAATTGTTCCTCTGTACAAAGGAAAAGGGGAGAGAGAAGTATGTGGTAACCATAGGGGTATTTGCCTTCTTAGTGTGACTGGTAAAATATATGGTAGAATACTCATTGATAGGGTTAGGCATATGACAGAGGAGCTAGTTGGAGAAGAACAAGGGGGATTTAGGAAGGGAAAAGGGTGTGTAGATCAGATATCTGTTCTAAGATGTTTAGTGGAGAAGTGTCTAGAGAAGGGAAGGAAAGTGTACGCTGCCTTCTTGGACTTGGAGAAAGCTTATGACAGAATAGATAGGAAAGGTATGTGGAAGGTATTAAGAATATATGGAGTGGAGGGGAAATTGTTGAGTGCTGTGAAGAGTATGTACGAGGGAGCTAGGGCTACGGTGCGAGTGGATGGTGAGCTGAGTGAGTTCTTTGATCTCAATGTGGGACTGAAACAGGGGTGTGTAATGTCTCCATGGCTGTTTAATATATATATGGATGGGGTCGCAAAGGAGGTACAAGGTAGGGCAGTGGATGTGGGGGTGGCCCTAATGAATGAGGGTGAGATTTGGAAGCTTCCGGTGTTGCTGTTCGCTGATGATACAGTATTGTTGAGTGAAGATGAATGGGAGTTGCAAGGTTTGGTGAATGAATTTGGGACAGTGTGTAGGAGGAGGAAGCTGAAAGTTAATGTAAACAAAAGTAAAGTTATGGTGTTTGAGAGGAATGAAGTCACAGAGTGTGCAGTGAGGTTGGATGGTGAGGATATGGAGAATGTGAGTGCATTCAAGTACTTGGGTAGTGTGATGAGTAAGGATGGAACTTTGGGGGATGAAGTACGTGAAAGGGTACAGCAGGGAAGGAAGGTTGTTGGCACACTGAAAGCAGTGATGAGAAATAGGGAGGTGAGTATGGAAGTTAAGAAGTCACTGCATGATGGTATTGTGATCCCTACCCTGACGTATGGAAGCGAGGCGTGGACCTTGCAAGAGGGGAACAAGTCAAGAGTGAGAGCAGTGGAAATGAGTTACTTGAGAGGAGCATGTGGAGTGACATGGAGGGACAGGTTGACGAATGAAGAAGTGAAGGAACGTTGTGGGGTAGATGTGGATGTGGTTGAAAAGATTAGGAGAAATACACTGAGGTGGTTTGGACATGTGGAGAGGATGGAGAATGAAAGACTAAGAGGGTGTATGTAGGTGAGGTGGAGGGAGGGAGAGGGAGGGGTAGACCGAGGATGAGGTGGAGGGATGGAGTTGAGAGGTATATGAGGGAGGGGGGGGGGTGAGTTGGGGGGAGGGGAGTCAAATGGTGGGTGACAGAGTGACTTGGAGGCGTTTTGTCTGCGGCCACCCTTTGCGGGATTAGGGCGTCGGGCTATAGATAGATAGATAGACTTTGATACATCAAAATATACTGTTGTTATTTCTTTCTCTGCTGTGCTTCTTCAGTAATATTTCTTATAGAAAAATGATGTTCCCTCACTGCTTTTCCTTTCCTTGCCCCGCACTGGTAATCACTCATATTCTCCAGCGTTTAGTGTGTCCGTTATTACGCCCAGGAAACACCAGGCGTCGAGGAAGCAAAACATGGACAATAAAACAAGCGGGAAACAAAATCACCAAGTAACCATTTACCACTTTAAAGAAATACAAAAATGGCAGACTAACAATAAGAAGAGAACTGTTAAGGTTTGTCTGCTGATTAAACTAAACTGTACATTTACCATTATCGCAAAAGACGCTCTCAGTATCTGGATAATCGGTCGCCCAAGTGACTGCAAATTTCCTAACTTCCTTTAATATTTATTCTGCACATTACATATCAGTATCCTCCTGTATGTAAACGATGTAATGCATTTACGTGTAAGGTTGGTTGACCCGAGTTTTTATACCCTGTTCTAGTTGCATGCTCTAGACCACGTCTCGAAGGGAACCCCAGATCAGTCGCTCGTGTCCAGAGGACGAGTTTGGCCTCCAAACACGTAGCATAACACTACGTGAGTGAGCTGGAGGGTGAGAGGGAGAGGGACACCGAGGATGAGGTAGAGGAATGAAGTAGAGAGGGATTGTACAGAAGAGAGGGGGGTGTAAGCTGGGGAGAGGACAGGGAGACATGGAGGCGGTTTGTTTGTGGCCATCCCTTCAGGGATTAAGGCGTCTAGTTATAGACAAACAGAATTCACAAGCTATATCGAGCAGTTTGGATATCATCGCACCCATCCTGCTTGATTTTTTTTAATCAACCGTACATTTCTAGGCGAAAATATCGCTCAAATTATCAGTTGAACAATTATTAAACGTGTATACCGTATAATATTCTGAAAAGCTAGTTAGATTTGAAAGATCAAATCACTGGGTTTCAGATAAATATAAAACAGGTGGATCAATATTTTTGTCCGCAACTGTACACAAACCATAACAGATTCCTAACAAATGAGAGGCGAAAAAAGACAATGGTTTATGCAAGTGTTGGGAGGCAGAACAGACGTGAGCTGGTGTGGGTGTTGGTGTTTGGTGAATATATGTGAATCAGTGAATAGTAATTGTGTGGGTGTTGGTGTTTGGTGAATATATGTGAATCAGTGAATAGTAATTGTGTGGGTGTTGGTGTTTGGTGAATATATGTGAATCAGTGAATAGTAGTTGTGTGGGTGTTGGTGTTTGGTGAATATATGTGAATCAGTGAATAGTAATTGTGTCGGTGTTGGTGTCTGGTGAATATATGTGAATCACTTAATAGTAATTGTGTGGGTGTCGGTGAATATTGTAAATCAACAATTAAAAATTGTGTGTGTGTTAACAGTACCTAGTGAATGAGTCACTGAATAACAGTTGTGTGAGTGTTGATATGGTTTGTGAAGAGGCTTTACTGAATAACAGGTATCAGTGTGTGTGTGTGTGTGTGTGTGTGTGTGTGTTACTAAACAGCTTTTATAAGAGTATAATAATCTCCTGGTTTTCCCTCTTCCTTTTAAGTTCTGGATCCAACACAGTGCCCATCGCTTATATAGTAGGGGGGAAAGGATGATGATGATAATTACGGTGGTGATGATGACCTCTGTGCAGGTAACGATGATGATGATGATGATGATTACGGTGGTGATGATGACCTTTGTGCAGCTAACGATGATGATGATGATTACGGTCGCGATGATGACCTTTGTGCAGATGATGATGATGATGATGATTACGGTGGCGATAATGACCTCTGTGCAGCTAACGATGATGATGATGATGATTACGGTGACGATGATGACCTTTGTGCAGGTAATGATGATTATGATGGTAATGTCGGCCTATATGCATGTACTGATGATGATTTTGGTGGTGATGATGATGACTTTTGTGCATGTAATGATGATGATGATCAGCAAATGAGGAAGCACCTAGAGTTGGA
Source organism: Coenobita brevimanus (assembly GCF_032717465.1). Lineage (NCBI taxonomy): Eukaryota > Metazoa > Arthropoda > Malacostraca > Decapoda > Coenobitidae > Coenobita > Coenobita brevimanus. The sequence continues at coordinate 18,198,750 of NC_137040.1, read as the reverse complement.
CGTCGATGGCTTCGTTGCAGCGACCTCTCGTAGCTTGTGATGCTGTACTACAGTATAGTGAAAACAAAGGAAAAAGAAAGAAATAAAGGGCGAAAGAAAGACAAGGAGAAAGAAAGTGAGAAATGTGCAAAATAAAGAGAAATGAAGTAAAATGTGAAAGAGAAGAGAAGGAATAAAAGTAGAGGGTCAGACCAAAGAGTTGGCCTGGGTACAGGTGTAGTAGTGTGCCAGGCCGCTCCACCTTACTGCATCTTGTGTCCTACCTCTGTCCTAGCTTGTGATGGCGTTATATAGTGGTGGCTTTGATCTAATGTAGCCAGTAGTGGTGGTGCTGAGAGTTACCATGATGATGATGATGATGATGATGATGATGATGATGGTGGTGGTGCTGAGAGTTACCATGATGATGATGATGATGATGATGATGATGATGGTGGTTATAACTATAGATTAAAATATAGTAGTACATAGTAAGAAGAGATAACAGGAGGCCTACTGGCTTCTATCCAGGTTATCTGTTGGGGAAAAAGAGAAAAGTATAGAACAGGAAAAGACGTTCCCTTGCTCACCACACCCTCCGACCACAAGGCAGGAGAAAGAAAAATACCCTGTTCGTTGAAAAGAAAAAATATAAATATATGTTTCTTTAGGAGAGAGAGAAATGAAATACTGTACAGTATGAAATCTGTAATCTACAGTTGTTAAAATAAGACCACACACAATGTCAGAATACTGTCACAGATAAGTAGGGTAAGGCCTTGTGTTTTATGGGGGTTACGTTACATGCACACCCACGAGAAACTAATTTCCGCCAAGTAATGACACCTTTATAAAATGTCTGCCACAGCCTTAATTTACTATGTAATGGCCTAAAAACCTTTGTAGTGGCCCGAAACATCACCAGACATTACAATATACTTGTTTAAAAAGTATTTTGAGATGATTTACCAACACACTTTGATAAATTCTGCCAAAATACAGCTTAAACTTGTGCATTTCTGGTGGTTTACTCACCCAGGAAAAACCGGAGCCGGCAAAGTGGAGTACCGCGAAAGACGAGGCTGACTGTACTCGTGTGACTGTCGTCAGGATACACGTCAGCCTGGAAATAAACACACGCCATTACTTATTGACTAGAGTCTACAAATATTTATCCCAGCCAGGTTTGTAATGTATCTATAGTTCTTGCACTAACCACTGTTGCTGTAGTATATTCCATTGCATTAAACACACGCCATTACTTATTGACTATACAAATATTTATCCTGACAAGTTTGTAGTGTAGCCATACTCCTTGCACTGCTGCTGTAGTTTATTAGGCTGTTCATCTACAGGTAAAGCAGTTTTTCCCTATATTAATATTCCACTTCTTACCATGAATTGTAGTCGTAGTGTCGTTCTGTATATCAAACAAAATATTCACCACAGCAGTCCACCAGGGTCATGTTAAGGCTGGGGATACAAATATTAAGCTACTACTATCATTCTTTTTATTTATCATATTCTTTTAATTATACCTATTTTCATCATATACTTTATAATACCTTACGTAATATACTCATGATACTTTCTCTTACTCTGTTTCTCTCAGCCATTCTGTCTGTATATTATACTGTGTCTATTTTACTTTCCAGTATTGTATTCCAGCTGCCGCCAAACGATTGTATTCAGTTCAGAGTGAGTCATGGCATCCTGAGAAGCAACGTAAATTGGACAACATACTAATGCCACCAAAATGAGCAAGAAAGAAGACGAGATAGGATAAGAGCAAGAACAAAAAAAATACAGTATGTAAATAGAAATGGGTGAAAAACAGCAAGAAAAGACGAGATCTGGTAGGAAGGGTGAAGGCGTGAACTGGGTACAGGTGTAGTAGAGTGCCAGGCCGCTCCACCTTACTGCATCTCGCCTCCTGCCTCTCTTGTTGCTTGTGGTGATAATATTGTAGCCTAGATATCTTGTAACTATGGTGGTGCTGGTGGTGATAACGATAGATAGATAGACAGATGGACATACACAGATAGATTTGATGTACAGACAAATAGAGAGAACGGGAAACAATGAACAGAAAAAAAAAACTTGTAAATGGAAAAATGCACAAATTAATAAAGGAAATAAAGAATGGAGGACAGAAAGAAAAGTAAATGAAAAGATAAAATGAAATGACAAAAATGAAGAAAGGATTAAAAAAAAAAATGAGAAGAAAACGAAAGAGAAGAACAGCAAACAAAGCGAAGAAAAACGGAAAACAAGAAAGAAAAAAGGAAATGAGAAAGAAAACACAGGAGGAGCGCAGCAGTAGTGATGGTTGGAACTGAAGACACCTTTATAAGAGTCCCAGATCACTGCACCTTACTTCACCTTGGCTCCTACTTCACTTGTTGCTTTATTGATGTAAAAAATATAGTAAAGAAAGAAAGGAGAGAAAGACGATGGAGGGAAAAATATAATGAAAGGAAAAAACAACATAGGAAATGAAAAGAAAAATGGAAGAAAAGAAAAACAAACAAAAAGGATATAAAGATAATGAAAAAGGGAAAAGGATGACAAAAATGAAGCAAAACGTGAAATAAAGGCAGGAAAGGGTAAAGAAATAAAATGCGTTATAAATGGTAAAGGTGTTAACTCAGTACAGGTGTAGTAGACTCCCAGGCCGCTGCACCTGACTTCGTTTCGCTCCTGCCTCTTTTATAGCTTCTGATGTTCTAATATAGTAAAGAAAGACACGAGAAACGATGAAAAAGAAAAAGGAAACGGGAGGAGACGGAAGGAAAGAAGTGATAAATGCAGAAAATAAAGAAAGGCAACGAAAGTAAAAGGTGAAGTAGAAAGGAAGGAAGGGAGGGAGAGTGAGTGGTCTGGCACAGGGTTGAACTGGGTACACCTGTGGTAGTCTCAGGCCGCTACACCTTACTCCATCTTGTCTCCTACCACTCTTGTACCTTGTGATGCCTGATATACTGCTGCATGTCATCTAATATATCTAATGAGGATGATGATAATAATGATTATGGTATTAGTGAAGAGAGTTAAGTCGATTTTCATGTTAACTGAAAGGAGGATGAAATTAACAGTGATGATGATGATGATGACGATACTTGTGTTAGTAGAGATGATTAGGCCGATTTTGATGCTAACTGACTGGAGGATGATAATGGTGGTGACGGTGGTGGTGACATTGGTATTAGTGAAGAAGATAAAGCTGACTTTGATGTTAATGATAACTGTTTGGAGGACAATAATGATGATGATGATGATGATGATGTGAGAATTACTGTGATTATGATGGTGATGTAATTACCTTTGATGATAACCTAACTTCATCTTGCCTCCTGACTCTTTTATTAGCGAAGAAAGAAAGGAAGGAAAGACAAAGTAAAGGGAAAATAATAAGAAAAAACAATGTGTAAACAGAGGAGAGAAAATGTGTGAAAACAAAATAAAAAGGAAGGGAGACAATGAAAACGAATGAGAAAGACTGAGAGACAAAAAGGAACATGAAATCTTTAGTAATGAAAAGAAAAAAGAACGATTGACCGAGAAAAAAAAAAAAAAAAAAAAAACGCTACAGCTTGAACTTGTTACACCTGTAGAAGTGTGCCAGGCCGCTCCACCTAATTTCATCTCGCCTCCTGCCTTCTTGTAGCTTGTGAGGCTATCATTTACTGCCTTAATATTTGTAGATGATGATGATGACAGTGACTGTAATGGTGGATATGATGATAAAAGGGATAGTGATGCCAGCGATGATGATGACAGTGACTGTGATGGTGGATATGATGATAAAAGGGATAGTGATGCCAGCGATGATGATGACAGTGACTGTGATGGTGGATATGATGATAAAAGGGACAGTGATGCCAGCGATGATGATGACAGTGACTGTGATGGTGGATATGATGATAAAAGGGATAGTGATGCCAGCGATGATGATGACAGTGACTGTGATGGTGGATATGATGATAAAAGGGATAGTGATGCCAGCGATGATGATGACAGTGACTGTGATGGTGGATATGATGATAAAAGGGATAGTGATCCCAGCGATGATGATGACAGTGACTGTGATGGTGGATATGATGATAAAAGGGATAGTGATGCCAGCGATGATGATGACAGTGACTGTGATGGTGGATATGATGATAAAAGGGATAGTGATCCCAGCGATGATGATGACAGTGACTGTGATGGTGGATATGATGATAAAAGGGATAGTGATGCCAGCGATGATGATGACAATAACGATGGTAGTGATGGTATCGCTGGTATAGTTTAGTACTAATGATAATTTTACTTCCTATCGCCTCCCACCTCTCGTAGTTTGTGATGATGTTTTACTACGCAGAAAGGATGAAAATACTTTATAAAAAGAACTGAATGCAAGAAAGAAAAGGAAATGAAGATAGAATAGAAAAATATAGACACAACAGAAAAAAAAAATACAAAGAAAAAGATCTAATACCGTATACAAATAGTGCGATGAAATGAAGACAGGGAGAAGAAAAAAAAGAACAATGAGGAAAAAAAGCCGAGAAAGATAAAGAACAATGACGCATAACCAGCGAGGGAGAGAGAGAGAGAAATGGAGAAATGAATTCCCCGAGCTAGGCAACTAAGGCCTTATAGCCCCGCTGGGTTACAGGAGGGCGCTACCCCTCCCGGCAACGGTAGCCCGGGCGAGGCTCGAACTTGCGACCTCCCGATCACAAGCTCAGCGCGCTACCACTGCGCTACCGCGCCCCCCAAGAGAGAGAGAGAGCAGAAAGAAAACGAGAAAGAAAAATGAAGTCATCACTAATGAAGGGGAGAGAATGAATGGAGAAACAGAAAGACGAGCAAGAAAGAGGAAGACAAAATTGATAGAATAAAAGACAAAATGAAACAAAATATGAAAAAAGAAACAAAGGTGTAAAGAATTAAACTGAAGTATGAATGGTAAAGGTGTTAACTGGGTACAGGTGTAGTAGAGTGCCAGGCCGCCCCACCTTACATCTCGTCTCCTGCCTTTTGTAGCTTGTAATGATGTAATACACTGCCCAGATCATAGTACCTGACCATGGTGGTGAGGGTTGCTGTAATGATGATGATGATGATGGAAAAGGTGAAGTTGATCTAGTTTAGCATTGTTGAGAATATTGCTAATTTCATGGATATTAATGGTGGTTATGATGATGGTGGTTATGATGATGGTGGTTGTGATGTATATCAGTTTAGCTGTAACGACAACCTTACATTATATCGCCTCTTAACTCTCTTGTAGGCTGTGATGTAATATAATGGTTAATATGAAAAAGGATAAGAAAAACGGAAGTGTCTAAAATGAGAAACAAAGAAACAGAAAAGAACAATAACTTAAGGAGGAAGAAAATTATGAAGAAAAAAGAAGCAAAAGGGGAAGCGAATAAGTATATAAAAGACAAAGGAACAAGTAGGAAAGAAGAAATAAAGAAAAAATGATATGGAAAACGAACGCTATCGAGTGTAACAGGAAACATTACAAGAGTAACATGAAAAAGAATAAAAGAAAACAAAGAAGGGAACCAAAGAGAGCAAGAACAAAAAACAGTAATGAGAGAATTCAAAGTGTGAAACCAGAAAGGAAGAAGAGAACAAGTAAAAAGTCAACAGTTATAAGTGGTGGCAGGAGGTGTGGGCGGCGTAGATGGCAGGTAGGACACGTGTAGTAGTGTCAGCCGCTCTACCTTCCTCCATATCGCCTCCTACCCATCTTGCTGTTTATAATGCTTTAATACTCTGTACATTTTATCTTGGCACAACACTGCCATCTCTCCATCTTGAATGCTGAGCTGTAACAAACGAGTCTAGAATATAGTGATAGTCATGAAGAAGTGCTATGGACAGGATGTACAGCAATAGTAGTCTATTATACCATTGAACGCCAAAAAATTTATATGCAACATGACGTAAATGATAATGATGATGTTAACCTCACTTCATGTCACCTCCTGCTGCCCGTGTGGCAGGTTATGACACAATATGATGGAGGACAAAAAAAGAAAGGAGGAAAACAAAATGACAAAAAAATAAAAATAAAAAATAAAATCATGACAAAACGAGAGAGAGAACAAAATTACGAAAAATAATGCGAAAAAAAAAAAAAAAAAAAAAAAAAAAAAAAAAACAAATAAAAACATCAAAAAGAGAAAAGGAAGGAAAAGCAGAAAACGCGTGTAAGAAGAGTAAGATATAAACACTGATTAAACAAAAAAAAGTAGGAGAAAGGTTGTGTGAATGACAGAAGAAATGACCGAAACAGGGTTGAACTCGGTACAGGTTTAGTTGAGTGCCAGGCCGCTACACCTTACTTCATCTCGCCTCCTGCCTCTCTTGTTGCTTGTGATGATGTACTATAATGGAGAGGCAAAGAAAACCACAATGAAAGAAAATGATTATGATGATGATGACGACTGTGTTGGTGATGACTGTGATGGTGGTAGTGATGCTCGTTATTTTGTTGTCATGAAAACAGTTATATTGAAACTGATGATGATGATAAAAACTTGGTTCTTTACAAACGATATGGACAATGGTGGTAATGATGTTGAATCATGACATGGGTTGGCTTTGATGATGATGGTAATGACGAAAATAGGAAATGACCGCACTGTCTCTACTCTGGCACCGTTGCAGAACCAGGCCGTTGGACTGTGGCCAGTCTTGGCCTGGGTTGCAGAGCCAGGCCGTTGGACTGTGGCCAGTCTTGGCCTGGGTTGCAGAGCCAGGCCGTGGGACTGTGGCCAGTCTTGGCCTGGGTTGCAGAGCCAGGCCGTTGGACTGTGGCCAGTCTTGGCCTGGGTTGCAGAGCCAGGCCGTTGGACTGTGGCCAGTCTTATCCGCCCCCAAACTCTGGTGGTGGACCTCCCCTCAGGTCCACCACTTGGTAGCGGGGGCAGTGTTTTCCGGCTACATGCCCTTGCTGGTGCTAACCCCTGTATGTTGTAGGGTACGTTGTGTGGCATGTATAGTGCATATAGAGTTGAGTAGTGCATGAGATAGTTTGAGAAATGGATGGTGGGAGTTATGTTCACATACCCTCCACGTTAGTACCACACTGAAAAAGATCAGCAAAGGAAGATGGTCAGGATATCCTGGTGGCTGGTGAAACAGAGGCTCCAGCTGTCCCTCACCAGCAATCCCATCCCCCTTGAGAGTACCACCCTGATCGGCTGGTGCTACAGCCTACTCCCTACAGAAGTAGGGCGTAGGCTGTAGAAGTAATATATAGCTGGCGCAACCCGAGGATCGTTTCAGCGTGAACCTGGTGGACTTCAGAGTGAAGCTGCTCTCCTACTGCAGCTCACCATCCTCCTTTCAGGATCAGGGGAGTTGTGGGACATGTGTGTACTCAAGCAACAGACCAGCTTAGTTATATTAGTGCCACCACATGAAGGCATCCCTCTCCAACACCAACCATACCCTGTCCTGACATTCATTCACGTTGCTGACCTGGGAAATTTCATAACATCTCTCCCTCAGTGATTTATTTTGCCCCATCACACCTCCATATCCAATTGTATAATACTCCTGTAAACCATGTTGAAAACAGTAAAATATAAACAATGAATTAGAAATACCTGTAATATGTTCTATGCAAGGGAAACTGCTAGGGAAGAAATGCCACAAACTCTCTTCTGTCAACGAGAATATGGCAGGCCAACGCGCTGACTGCACACAGCCTTGTAATTCCTATATTTCTCCACAACACCTTCCTTGGTACAAGCAGTTACAACCTCACCATCTGCAATCAGCAACTCCCAGGGCAACTCAGATATAATATCCCATGGTAGTTCTCCATGCACCATGATAAACAGAATGTAACCACAGACAGACCACAGATGTGCACCAATTCTTAACGTAACGACCTATACTCCGTCCACTTTAACTTGGCCTAAAATTGCCATCTACCGGTATCTTAAATGCTGAGCTATCACACGAGATTAATGCTACAATATGGTGAAATTCAGGAAGAAGTCCTATGGAAAAGATTCAAAACATACAATTTTGCAAATTATGTTAGTTCAGTGCCATCAAAACTCTTTGTTTCTCAATTTGCATGATTTCAGTAACCTATCTCTTTATATAATGCTTTTTATATTTAACATCATATAACTTCTCCCATTTAATACAATTCTGAAACTATTTTCTACCTCTTTCAATCTCTGGCAAGTGGGTATTTTCCTCTTCATCTACTTATTCCTTTTACTGTCACTGTTTAACTGAACTTTGGAATTTAAGTGAAGTCTTTTCCTTATCCTCAGTTTAGTTATCTAATTATTTTGTTGATTTGCCTTAACATGGAATCACTTGGTACATCAGCTTCTCTCTCACTTAAAGCTTGAAACATGTTATTTGAGACATTATTATATAGTACTAACTGTGACACCAGAAATCACAGCAGCTGTCGCTCCTTCTTGCAGTTGGGTAAAAACAATAACAGTTTACACAGAAGCATCTCCCTCTAGCTGCACTAGGTGCTCCCCCACCATCCTTTCATATTTCATTCTATCTGGTTATTTCTATACTGTAACTTGGGTTAAAGATATTATATACATTTGATCTTTTCACTGCACAACCCTGGTATTTTGACTGTTGTCAAACTAAGCATAATAACTTATTGCTGCCTTAAGCTTTTCAACATCAGAATCTCTTCATTTGTATTCTGGAAGCTACTGGTAAAGTTTACCACTACTCCTTAATGCCTGTGTCTTGGTTGAGGTCACTGGTGTGAGTGTGTAGTATACTGCTGGATCACACTGGCATCTGCCAAGAGAAATGTCCAGAAAATTCATCAAACAAAATACTTTTGATGAGGGACTTGCTCAACTGATTTAATAATGTATATATAGTATTTAACACAAAACATCTTCTAGAACCGCAAACTACAATGTCCTGAGAAATATGAAGACAACCTTGGTTAAATATCCTGGTTGGTTCTGCATCATTTTAGATGACAAAAACTGCAGCTTGGTTTTACTGAACATGATTTTCAATCCGATCCTTCAGCATGGAAGAAAAATTACATTTTTAAATATACTGTAGTACGATACTGACCCGACAGCACCATTTTGTTGTATGCTGGACACTTTTTTACCTACACTACAACACAGTGTTAGTCTATACTATGTCTGTTGGTGCTGTGTTGGAGTAACTCACATTTTGGTGTTGTGTACAGTAGGCTATATGGCATACGAGTGTACTGATTCCCCACCTAACCTAACAAACCAGGTTCACCACCACAGGACACAGTTCAACTGATCCACTGTGGTTGCTGGTGTGGTGCTTGAGCAATTCACAAAACAGAAACATTACTGAATAACAAATGTCACAAACTATGACTGTCCTTAAAAAAAAAAAAAAAAAAAAAAAAAAAAAAAAAAATCAATCAATACTTTGCCACACGGGCACGACCTTTCCATATTTCCTACTGAAATTAATCCTTCACAGGTGACTTATGTTTCAGAGATTATCATAGTTACAGGGCGTTTTTTAATAATGTTATCTGTGAAATATGTAAAGACATGTTTATGTCACACATTCCATCACCCACATAAAGGTACCACCAAGAGGCAAACCTTGCTGACAAACTCTACAAATGCATGTCTTACTTTTGGCATAAGTAAATTCCCAACTGATAGGTTAGGTTTGGAGAATTTCAATTGATTAAATTACTGTAGAATTAGCTAGGTTAAGATGGGCTTGGATTGATTGTGTGAATAGGTTAGGTTATGACAGATTAGATTTATTGTTAGGACTCAAGACTGGCATTTGGCCTGACAGATACTCAAGGGGTCTCTAATCTACGTGGCAATCCAAGGTGATTAAAATCACGGGGTGTGGGGCAAAGACTCCAGTTAGAATAGGTTAGGCCTCCTCTTTTCCTGTTTCTCCTCTTTCCTGTAACTTTTTATTACTATTCTTTCCTCCAGGTGGCTTTACATTGATATGGCAGGTGGGGGCGCTCACCATCCACTCACTCGATGTAGTGTTACTCTCGGGTGTCTGCCCTTTCCTCTCCTCTCTCCATTCCTTCCTTCCTCTTCGGTCTTTCTTTACTTCATTCTTTCCTTGTCCTTCTGCCTATGGGTGACTTTACACTCCCTCTTTTGTCTTTCCTTCATTCTATTCTCTTCCTTGTGCCTATGGGTGACTCTACACTAAGTGACAAGCCGAATGGTTTCCTGTACACCAGGAAACCATTTACTACGCTGGGTGGTAACCATATAACCAAATTATGACGCCTAGTGGTTTAGTGGGTAATTACAGCGCTCCAGTCGGATTCAGCCGGTGAAGTTTATATCCAAGGGGTGGTTTGGGTTATTACTCATGTAATGCCACTCAGGGATGAGTGAGGCTGGTCACTCTCATCTTAAATGGCAGGACCGAATTACCTAGCCCCGGGCTTCTACGCTCTTAATGGGGCAACGTAGAATTGGATGATGGATGGATAGATGGCTTTACATTGAGTGACCAGCCTAACGGGTTCCTATAAGCCTGGAAACCATTTACAACGGTGGGTGGTAACCATATAACCAACTCATACGTGTTCCTTAAGTGTCACCAAGTGGGACGGTAGAGAGTCAGTGCTCCTCCCGGCAAAACAATCTTCTCAAGACAAAAGGCCACCCCTTACGGGATTATGGCGTCTGGCTAAAGATAGATAAGATACGTTAGGTTTGACTGGATCGTTTGGTTTCGTAAAGAGTTCAATGTTTGATGCACCAACGTGTCCTGTTGGCAAGATAGTAATCAACGTATCCAGTCAGCAAACAGGCTGTCACAGCCAAACTGGCGGTTTCCTTAAATACTCCAAACAGTATATTTTATTTTTCCTCTACACTTTTTGCAGTTTAAAATAACCAGATAACTATCAATGTTGCATATGGTAATAAAATTACTTTCCTGAAGATCATGAGATTGTAAGAAGACAGTTGCAATCACCACAACCATTTGCGATATCAAAATATTAAAGAACATAAAATGAAAGTTCGTCCATTAAAAAAAGGTTATAACATATTAAGGAAACTTAGAACACATGAAAAAATATATGTAAATAAAGAGAGCAAAGTGTATTTTTCCCCCTTTGGAGCAGAGGGGCCTGAGGCTGGGCTGGTGTAGTGCAGAACACTTAAGGACAGGAGGCTGACCTACGCCCCTGGTAATGTCTACAAGACAGAAATACCTGTGGGACTCCAACCACAGTGCACAGCCACAGGCCACTGTGCATTCTGACCCAACACCTCTACTACCACACCACCATTAAAAAGGTAACAAAAGTGGTAACAAAGTAACAAATAACTCAGCACACAAAGTATACTCCCTCTGGCTACCTCTGGGACTTGAACCACAGCACATTTTGACCCGAGGGCTCTACCTCCACGCCACCATTAAAAAAAGTAACAAAGTGGGTAAAAAAGTGAGTAACAAGTAACATCAAAGAAAGTAAATGTCCCTCCAATAAGACAGAGTAAACTGAGAGTAACAAATAACATCAGAGAGTAATGTCTGTCCATAGAGATAATTCTCAGCACTAAGCAAAAAGACAAAACAAAATGTAGATTCCATTGAAGTAAAACAAAAACTTATAAGATGAATCAAATCACACCAGGTGTGGGGGTGGGGCCTGCCGCTGTGTGGGGTGCTGGTAAATCACACCAGGTGTGGGGGTGGGGCCTGCCGCTGTGTGGGGTGGTGGTAAATCACACCAGGTGTGGGGGTGGGGCCTGCCGCTGTGTGGGGTGGTGGTAAATCACATCAGGTGTGGGGTTGGGGCCTGACGCTGTGTGGGGTGGTGGTAAATCACACCAGGTGTGGGGGTGGGGCCTGCCGCTGTGTAGGGTGGTGGTATATCACACCAGGTGTGGGGGCGGGGCCTGCCGCTGTGTGGGGTGGTGGTAAATCACACCAGGTGTGGGGGTGGGGCCTGCCGCTGTGTGGGGTGGTGGTAGCGGTGGTTCAGGTACAGTGCCGAGACACTGACCAATAGTTTGACCACAAACCACGCCACCACCCCCACCCAAGCCCCATTCCACACCTCCCACACCTCTATCACCCCAACTATGGCCTCCAGGGGGTGAAGCAGCTGGGCACAATAGATGGCACTCAGTGCCAGCTGCCAACTCAGCATACTGACACCCAGAATTACACTCAGCACCAACACCACAACCTGAAACACGTCATTTTTGACAAACCAAAAGCCAACCCAAGTGGTGAGCAACCAACAGTGATAAACAATAAGCCAAGTTAGACCCGCGTTGACCTCATACCGCAATTGTGAAGAAATTACCATCCCGGTCAATTCAGACAACATTAGCCTACCGGGATAGTGACTATATTGTTCTCCTAATGACTTAATTGCCCAGTTAAACCTTGATGGCTCAATATTATGGCGCAAAATTGTGTCTAGAGGAACACCATTCTCAACAAATTTGTAAACAATATCAGAAATATCCTTACGGAAATAGGGAACACGTGTTTTGACAAAAATGGTGAAACCTAAATCAGTAAGTGACACAATTACGAACCAACAAGTTATGAGTACGAACAATATCTTTTTGAGGAGGGGCCGAATCCCGTTAGTGTTGACGGGGATAGTGGTGGGGCGGTAGACCCCGTTGTCCATGTGTACAACTGTGTGGGACATTTTGGGATGAGCTTACCAAAACTTAATCGTAAGCTATATCACAATCCAATATCGTACTACACAGTACGATTAATTTTAACCTTACTAACCGTTATAAAATTACGGGTCACAATGAAAATGCGAGAGCGCGGACAACACACCCTCTCGCTAACTCGTCCACTAGAGTCGCTCACGCAGGTGCTCACCTTTTATAGCCCCAAGACGCCGGAAGTGGATATTATGAATACTTCGCGCTGCCAATATTTTGTTATTTTTCTGCCATAATTACCTCAGTGCCATTGAAACTCTTTAAACAAAAAACAAAAAAATCCGTATTCTTAATTTTAATAAATTAAGATTGATTTAGTGTTAAAATCGCATAATAAGAAAGGTCAAGTAGGTAATATTTTCGAGACTGCCTTTTTTCGGTCGTATCAACTTAAATTCAAATCGGCGTTTGTATTTTTGAATGCACCACAGCAAAGGCAACATAAACCAGCCATACTGTTTTGTGAATATTCATTGTTTCCTTTTTCATTTCCTAACTATTGTTTCTTCAAAGAAGACAGTAATAAATAACGTTTCACAAAGACTTCTCCAACCTCCTTGGAAAATATCATGCATAGTTATGACACCTACCACAATACTAACCTACTGGCCTGTGATTCCATATCCTTTCCATAGCACCTCTTCGTGACTAGCACCATAGTCTATGTTAGTGCTAATCTCTTATTACAGCACAACACTGAAGATGGTTAGATGGCAATTTTACGCCAAGTTAAAGTAAACAGAGTTTAGTATCGTCACTATTTACTTTCCTCTAACTTCTCCTAAAGGCCTAACTTTGATCAGCTGGATTGGTGATAATTACAGTATAAGGGAAAAACATTCAAGCACCAGATTCTGTGGCTACTAACGGTGCTTTTAATAACAAAATCAAACAATTTATGGATGCTGTGAACTCTCTTCAGCTACAGTTAGGGTGAGGTGGGGGTCAACCCTACTATTAGTGGCAAAGTATTACACCAAACATTCAGATAAAGGTTTTATTATGAAATGTAAATATCAAAAGAAGCTTCAGGAATAGGGCTATCTTTGGTATGGTTATCACTTCGTCGGAAAAAACAAAAGTTGACTTAAAATTGTTTTTTCAAAAAGGTGAAGGTACACACTGCACTCTTTAATCTACCTCGGGTGTTATGCCAGCATGTTAACCTGATGTTACAAGTCTACTTCATATTGTACTGAGTTAGAACCACATTTAATTTAATTATTCTGGCAAGCCTCTGTTTTACCTCCCCCCCATTTGCAAGGCATCTTGATAAACCTGTGAAAGACATATTACGTGAGTTATTCACACACAAATGACCTTACTAATACTGTATTTTGTAATTTGTGGTGGACCGTAGAGAAATGAATTGGTATTGTACGCCCTACAACTATCGGTAAAAATAAAATGACACAATATCTTTATTGGGTTATAGGCCAAATAATTCAATCTGCAAGGCTCAACTGTATATCCCATATTAACAAAATTATACATATATCCCTGCAACAAAATCGTACCGTATATGACTGAAAATCATGTTGCACCAAACACATGTACATAATTTCATGCTGGATTGCTAGCAGTAATGTTCTGTGAGTATCCAGGTACCTTCTAGGTATTTATTTTGTATGATGTGTCCACTACCTACGCCATAATATTTATAAATTCGACACAGGCCTCGGGTTTCGATGGTCATCAATTTCTTCATATATATTATAGCAGCTAAGTAGACAGACTCTAATTACGATAGAATGCCCTACCATCAGAATCTACCAGTATTCATTGTCGATATACGATGTATCAGCAGTGTTAAATGTTATACCAGACATCCAAAAAACTGAAAACTCACCTCCCACATCCAGCTTTAAAGAATGTAAACATGGCGCTACCAGGCGGCCCAGCTGTCGTGCCGCGTTTTCTTCTTAAGCGGATACTATTCTAGGCCCAATAGGGAGTAAAGGAAAGCGTCTGTACCACTCCCTAGTACGTTTATACCCACCTCACCCTACTCAAGAGCGTCTGTATCACTCCCTAGCACGGCTTATACCCACATCGCCCAACCCAAGAGCGTCTGTACCACTCCCTAGCACAGCTCATGCCCTCCTCACCCAACCAAAGAGTGTCTGTACTGTACCCTGGACTATGCATGTGACTAACGCCACGTGTAAAGAATATTATGGTTATAATCTGGTGGAATCAAATATATTACATACTAATTATACCTACAGCATGTTAAAATATCACATGATATTCGCCTACGTCGATATACACGTATCAATACTTATCTACCTCAGAGAGTGCACAATTAACCTATATCTATTCTTCGCAAACATTCATATTTACTGGAATTCAATGTATAACAAGATCATTTTATAAATACGTTTGACAACTATACTTACATAACACCGTGGGTGAATGTTATTGTTATAGTGTCTACAGTATATTCTTTTACAGTAACTGTACAGATAAACTGGTATACACCACTATTATGTGATTAAACTGTGTATTATGCATTACGACTAGCCATTCAACATACCATGCAATGCTATCTGCAGCTGTGGTAGTCCATCTCTGTTCACTTCCAGGAGAGTTTGACCATGCAGTGTCTTCTCCAGCTGTGGTACTCTATCTCTGTCCTCTTCCACGGGAGTCTGACCATCAGGGTGGAAGGAATGGATGCTACCATCTGTGTAATGTCATAAATAGTTTGGGATCAACGAGACATACCTAAACAATAGTGTTGCTATATGTGTGCAATATTGACACCATCAGTATAAGGAGAGTGCATGGATAAAAAGACAGTTTACAAGCATTATCTTCACAATAATCACTGGGACAGGGGAGACTGGCTAATTCACTGTGCAGCTACTTTGTAATGTCCTCATCACAAATTGGCTATGCTATCATATTTTGTATATATGACACTTGTATATTATGACTATATGCCATAATGTGTTCTGTATTATGTTATGGACATCCATACATCGTACCAGAGGAAACGTCTGTCAACCATTTGTGCCCCTTTTACAAAATTAGTCATTGCCATCAAGTTGCATGTGTTACATATAATCATTATACAATCCTGGAGGAGGAATGGGTGAATATCTACCATAGTCTGCTGGTGTCAACTGATGATGTACAACAGCATCTGGATGGACGTTGATGGAAGGACAATCTTCAGCACTTGTAGCGGGATGTACTGGTGGATCCTCGATTGACATATCCCCTGTGGAGGTGGAGCCAATTAAAACAAACTATACCGTTAGTCCTAATACATAAGGGGAACAGTAGGTAATATGTGCAACATTTATCCATACATGAAGTACAGTACATAAATGTTTGGCAATGTAGCTTTGTTCTGTCTGCAACTGTTATGCAGGTTATTAATATAAAAATCACCACTTTATGGTATGCGGATGGCGGTGGCTAAGTCGGTATAGAGGCTGCCTGAAGTCCTAATGGACCCAGGTTCGAATCCCAGCTGGGGCTGGGAACTGTTTAAGGATTTGAATTTCACAAAAAGCAGACATTTCTCATCAACCACAGACCCGCCGACATGTCATAAAAGTACCCCCGCTAATACCAGTACACCAGTCTTGTATGAAAGCCCTGGCATGTATTCAATATGGATGGTGTGTTAGCGCCGAAGTGGTGACATGTGGAGATGTAGAAGGCCTACTGGGACTTGGGAATAAATATATATACAGGTATATACAGTATATATATTACAATAAGAGCATGTCAACTTTTATTTTCATTTTTTTTTTTGGGGGGGGTGGGACAGCTCAAGCAGCCCATGTTATCAGCATCAACTAGAATTTCCTAGTTGAAGTAACATGTATGACTCGTTCACGCCTCGGTAAGCTGAAATTTAGCTTTTTTTTTTTTTTTTTTTTTTTTTTTTTTTAAATGCGAGGAAGAAGGAACCAAAGGCCATGAGCCCGCAAAACTGTTCCCTTCAAGAGAAAGACAAAATACAATAGAGACCCAAATTCAATATCACGCTCATCATTACATCACGCTCATGACATTATACAGACTGGGGTCAGACATGGAGCCCAAGCCGGCTTAGGCTTCATGACGCCATGATTTTTAGGTCTTGGCTTTGGCTTCATGAAGCCATGGTTTTTGGTCGCGGCTTAGGCATCATGAAGCCATGATTTTTAAGTCGCGGATTCGGCTTCATGAACCCATGGTTCTTGGTCGTGACTTCGGCTTCAGGAAGCCATGGTTTTTAGGTCGCGGTTTCGGCTTCAGCTTCGAAGCCAAGGGCATGGCTTCAGCCCCAACTGCTGGCTAAAGCACCAGACCCAGAAAATTCGTTACAGGAACAGAATATGCATAAACACTGCCTGATTTTCATATTTTCAAGTCCTTTCCTTTGCATCCACTTCAGCTTAATAAAACATCAAATATTATATACAGAATCCTTTATTTCCAGACTGACGATTCCTAGGGTCAACATTTGTATGTAAGAGATAATGGTACTGTACCTATTTGCCCCTAGGTAAGATGCAAGGTATTATGCACTCACTCACTTGCAAGGACTCACTACGTTTGAAGTTCTGATTTTCTTACTGGCTGGTGTCAACTGGCATACTGTGACACGAAGCTGATTACTGGCTTCATAAAATTCAGACAGTTTCGGCTTTGTGAATGTCTACCTGACTTTGGCTTCGACTTCACGACTTTCCAAGGGCGCCGGCTTCGGCTTCATGACTTTTGAAGG
Source organism: Coenobita brevimanus (assembly GCF_032717465.1). Lineage (NCBI taxonomy): Eukaryota > Metazoa > Arthropoda > Malacostraca > Decapoda > Coenobitidae > Coenobita > Coenobita brevimanus. The sequence goes on along the minus strand of NC_137040.1, from coordinate 18,181,332 downwards.
GCTTCGGCTTGGAAGCCAAAGAGATGGCTTCAGCCCCATGTCTGACTGGGGTTGAGAAATCCATTGGTTGGGTACAGTGGTATGACAATACAACTTGTTGATCCACTAACTGGATGGCAATACATAATTCTTGACATATGTCATAACATTAATGGTACTGACATGCATGTATGACTTTCGGAAGGGGTCACTTTACTACTTTATTTATACCGTACTCTGTATAAGACATGTATTGATGTTATCCATTCTCTATACAAATACACATTTTAAGAATGCTATAAATATCTTTCAGACGAATAAATATTCTATTAGGGAGACATGTATTGATGTTATCCATTCTCTATACAAATACACATTTTAAGAATGCTATAAATATCATTCAGACGAATAAATATTCTATTAGGGAGTGCAACACACAACTATTACTGGTGGAATGGCGACAGCTGTTGGAACAAGTCTGCGTTAATAATATTCTTTACAGAAATGATCGCAGCTTTAAGACAGATGGGGACAACCTCTATGTTCTTTTAATACAAATTTCAGCTGTTCTGTGAAAATAAGATTATGTTTGATATAGGTAATGATAACACATTTATTATTGGTGATGGTAGTAGAGGAATAAAGTTAAAATTATTTACCTTTATCAAGAGACTTGCCTTACTGTACACATGTACCTCACATCACTCATTCACTCACTCATTCACTCAGAAAATACACTGTACTGTATATGTGTGCACATAGGAATAACATTTGTGGCAACTCATTTATTCCAGAGTACCGGTATGCAATGCTGTCATCAGCACTGCACTGTTGTATTTCCCAGTGGCTAATTATCTCAAAGCTAATGCCACTTAACATCTGCAGATAAAAACACAGCCGGCCGGGGTCGGACGGGTTTAGAGGACTGATTGGAATTTGGGCGTGGTCGCAAGTGAGATATGGGTGTGGCTAGACATGGTTGGGATTTGGGGCGACATTAGACGTGGGATATGGGTGTGGCTAGGACTAGTTGGGATTGGACGTGGCTGGATGTGGGATACCGGTATGGCTAGAACAGGATGGGATTTGAGTGTGGCTGGACGTGGGATATGGGCGTGGCTAGAACTGGTTGGAATTGGGCGTGTCTAGGTGTTGGATTTGGCTCTGGCTGGGCGTGAGAGTTGAATGTGGCTGAGCTTGTAGCTGGGTGTGAGATCTGGGTGGAGCGGCGAGGGGAATTTGGGTGAGGCGGGGCAAAGGATTTGGGCGAGGCAGGGCGAGGGATTTGGGTGGGGCAGGGCAAGGGATTTGGGTGGGGTGGGGAGGGGGATTTGGGTGAGGTGGGGCGATAGATTTGGGTGGGGCGAGGCGATGGATTTGGGTGGGCGGGGCGAGGGATTTGGGTGGGGCGGGGTATGGGATTTAGCCATGGTTGTGCTTGGTAATTGCGCGTGGGATCTGGGCGTGCTTGGGAAGCTGGATGAGGACTAGACAGGATTCAGGTAGGGCTGAGTGGGATTTGGGCTTGTTTGGGAATGGGATTTAGGCGTGGGATCTAAGACAGACGGGGGATTGGGGGGATTTGGGCGTGGTTGGAATGGAATTTGGCCGTTGTTGAATGCGGAGAGGTGTGGCTCCTGGGACTTGGGCTGGAGGCTGGAGTGATGTGGTGGAGTGAGGTCTGGTGGGGTGGGGATACTGATGAAATCTGGCATGGTATGGTGTTATGTGGTGGGCTGGTGAGATGTGTGGTGTCATGGGGTGTGGTGATGGGGTGTGGTGTGGTATGTGGTGTTATGTGGTGTGCCGTGCTGTGATGCGTTGTGATATGTACTATTATAAAGAATGGGGGTATATGAGGCTGCTGTAAGGAATGGTGTGGTCTAAAGCGTGGTGTTGTGGTGGGTTGTGGTGTGGTGGAGCCAGTTTTATTTTATGTGGTGTGGTGTTGTGTTGTGTAACGAGTGGCGTGGAGGGCTGTAGACAAAGCAATTAAGGGTGGTTTGGGGGTGATGGTGGAAAATGAAAGAAAAGGGTTTAGCCGTGAAGGTGTTTGAATGAATGGGTGTGATGGAGTGTTGACGTATAGTGTGGGAAGGGAAGTGTGGTGGTGTTAAGGTGTAACTTGTGGAAAGAAGAGAAGTAAAAGTGTAAGAGGTGCAGTTTGTTAGAAGAGGTGGTGTGGCGAGTAGATGACAGTGAGTGGAAAACGGACGTGTGGGAAGAGACATGTTAAAGGCACGGTTTGGGCACAAAAAAAAAAAAAAAAAAAAAAAAAAAAAAATTGAATGTGTGGGGAGTGGGATAAAAGATGTTGGAAGGGATTGGAGTTTGATGTGAGGAAAACAAGAGGCTTTCACAGAGGAGATGTGTAGGTGTAAAATGTGTAAACCAAAAGTGTGGGAAGAGCTACAAGTTAGATGTACGGTGGGGGAACAAAAACAGAGGTAGGGAGAAAAGATGTAAAGGAAGAAGGTGTTAAAACAGGAGGAACTGAAAGATGCAGGATGAGATGAAAGATGGAAATGTAGGCTATGACCCGAAAGGTACAGGGGAAAAAAATCAATGTTAAGTGTGAAGGCATAAGTGTTTGAGGTGCAGAAAAAGGGTTGGTGGAGCAGAAAAGAGCTAGTCTATGGACCAAAAAAAAAAAAAAAAAAAAAAAAAAAAAAAAAAAAAAAAAGCGTGGGAAAAAATTGTGTGGACAGATTCATGTGAAAAAAAAAAAAAATGAAAAAGGTGTGTAAGGTGTGTACAAATGAAGCATAAAAATGTGTGTGTGTTATAATATTAGCTGTAGAAAAAGACGGTGTAGAAAAAAGACGTGCATGAAACTGAGAGAGAGAGAGAGAGAGAGAGAGAGAATCAAAACCTCTCGATAGGCTATGCGAGCCACCCAGTGACTGGACAACGATAATAATGACTGGTGTTTTTTTTTTTTTTTTTGGGGGGGGACGAACAGAGGAAAAACAAACTTAATAAAAAAAATCCACAGCTACACCAGATTACAGGTGTCCTCCTTTCATAAACTGTAACAGCTGGACTTGAAGAACTGCTGTACGCTGAAGTTTGGGGGAAAACTATTCTGGGGAAGAGAATTCCAGGGAGATGCAGTTCGGGGAATAAAAGAATTTTGACTAGCATAAATTCTGCAATATGGCAATGTGACAGTCAAGAGCGATACCAGATGCCCGTGTAACACGGGGGAAGGCGTGGAGAGGTGGCACAATGGATGCAACTTCGTCTAAGCATTTGCCATAAAAGTATCTGTAAAATATTGCAAGGAAGGCAACATTCCTTCTTTCCTGTACGGGAGGTAGTTCATTTGTAACTGCAGGGTTATTAATAATCCTTCCAGCTTCGTCCTGAATTTTGTCCAGTTGTTTTAGTACAACCTCTCCAACCACTGCACTTAACATCCAGCTGTTTATCACGGCTACAAAATGGCAATCCTTAAGGGGACATACGACCACCTCATGTTGCAGTTTTCCATGGGATTCTATTTCATGATTACGTTTTCAAGTTCATAAAATATTTTAAAATTCTTTAAAAAGTGGGGAAGAGTTTTTAAAGCGGTTTGTTTACAGTTCCTAACGATATCGAAGTCAGACGGACGCCATTTTGTGGGAAGAGAAGTCAGACAACCACCACCTTGTGAGTCGAGAAGACAAACGGACCCCATCTTGTGGGGCGAGAAGACAGACGGACGCCATCTTGTGGGGCGACAAGACAGACGGACGCCATCTTGTGGGGCGACAAACCAGAAGGCCGCCAATTTGTTGGGCGAGCACAGACGGACGCCATCTTCGAACGTTCTGTCATTTTTCAGGGAAATTAACCTTATCGGTGTCAATTTATCCAAATAACCTAAATTTTCGTAAAAACCCAATCTTACCCTACCCTAACCTAACCTATCCCTTATGTAATCATACATTTTGTTTATTCATGGATCACATTCGTACTCGAAAAAGCACTTTTGTACATCTTTACCAAGTCACTGATTTGCTTCAAATAAAAAAAGTGGGGGGGGGGGGCTGATTTTTAAAACGTGGTCCTATGTCTCCTAAGGATTACCTTCAAAATAATGCTTCACACAGTAAAGAAAGTGTTTATCATCACGGTAAACATACGGTTTAGTTTAGGCCGCAGAAATACCTTACTGATTCACTTCCTCCTCTCCCAGGTTATTTTCTATATTTTTCTGATGACTTTTATGATAGTAAATAATTTACTGCTGATTCTGTTTCCCTGATGTTTTTGTCAATGCTCATTCCCATTCACTCGTGTTGGTTTCTCAGGCGTACTGGCAGTCTTTCTAAAACGTACTCTTATCAAATGAAATTTATTTTACAGCTGTTGCAGCTTGACCTTATATATTCAGAGCTTATCCTTAATCTACTCTTAAATCTAACCCAGCAAAACATCCTAACCTTACCTAACTCAACCTAGCTAACTATCCAACGGTAATAACCATACGCACCGAAAGGGAACACCAAATTTATTTCGATAAAACTGCGTAGCGTTTAGTGTATCCGCCATTACGCCCAGGAAACATCACGCGTCGGGGAAGCAAATTATGGATAATAAAAACAAGCGGGAAACAAATTCACCACCATAAAGAAAAAAAAAAATACTGAGCAAACCAACAATATGAAGTGAACTGTTCAGGTTTCTGTTGATTAAACTACATTTACCATCATCATAACAGACGCTCTCAGTATCTGGATAATCGGTCGCCCAAGTGACCGCAAATATCCTAACTTCCTTTATTATTTATTCTGCACATTACATATCAATATCCTCCTTCATGTTATCGATATAAAGTATATCGAAAATCAAACTACATAACTGGCATAAAACAGGACGCTTACATGATATACGCGAAATGAATCATCAATAAACAAGTGCTGCAACGTCTCCAATGCCACCCAGAACATGGACGAATGATAAAAATGGCTGACCTTCCTTGCAGATGGCGTCGGGGGAAGCCGATCAGTCTACCACCTGGCCCTACGTTTGACCCAGCCTCCTGTACACCTCGAGACGGACACCACCACCAGGCCACAAACATCCACTCACTTGTAGTTTCGAAGATCACACGAACGCGCAGAAAAAAAAAAAAAAAATCATAATACTATACTCCCCCCACCATCACCCACCACAGCACTGAACTCAAGACTGGCAGCCGCAGCGTGGCAGGCTGGCAGCGAGATCCTGCCGATGATGGGAAAAGCAGGGGTGACAACCATCCCGTGCCAGGCCGTCAAAAACCATACCGTAAACTTTCTAAGCGTCTATAAATCAGTCACGCCTAGTACTAGTTAATTACTACACACTGGGTTTACTAACAGTGTTATATAATATCTTCATGCCTAAGCGACTAATCTGCTGGAGTACAATGGAAGCAATAATCATCCTTGATTTATTAAACCATCCCAAATATTGGTACTCTTGATCTGCTGGACATGCGCGGCGCAGCGACTCATATTGCCACCGCGGGTCTATTTAAAAATCCATCATGGGTTAGTTGTGTATATATTTTACATATTTTGTACGTTGTTATAACACCGAGTCAGTTAAAGAAATAAAGAAAAATAATACGATATTTCCTGTCTGTTATGGAAATATATGACACTTCCGTCTTCACATTTTGAAAAACTGGACGATGCTTTTGAAAATAATATCCGGCAACTTTTCACGTATGTCCTTGCCTTATTATTATTATTTATTATTTTCTTTTACAGCATAAGAAGGAATTCAATACGACATAAAATACTCTCCACAACTATTTACCTTTGGAAAACCTGCGAGCAGCATCAACGCTCATTGTACAACCAGCGATCACCTGGCTGAAACGATGTTACTTGATCGAGTGATATTTATACTATGTAACAGCGAGTGTTCACACTCCGGCCCAACAAAAATAGTTGTGTGGTTAGATGTGTGCTTGTGTGGTGTTGTGGGCAGGTAAGTAGTTGTGTAGTCAGATGTTTGTGTGGCTTGACGTGTGGTTTTGTCAGCAGGTAAGTAGTTATGTGGTTAGATGCTTGTCTCCGTGGTTTGATGCGTGGTGTTGTGATCAGGTATGTAGTTGTAATTCACCGGGTCGGTCAGGATCACTTACTTGATGGTCGTGATCGTCAGCTTTTACCCTCCCGGAAGGGAGCTGAGAGCTCATATAGTCCGATCTAAGGGCAAGGCTGTGACTTTTACACAAGCACACACCCGTCCCCTTGCTCAAGGAGGACAGTAACCACCCACTTCGTCAGTGAAACTTTTCGCAACCTGAGCGAGGCGCGAACTCCCGTCCACCAGTTGGCATGCGAGAACGTTACCACTGCACCAGCGAGCGGTGTGTTGTCAGATGCGTGCTTGTATTCTTAAATGATCAGTAGTGTGGTTAGATGTGTGGTTGGATGCAAGGTTGAGTGGTTAGATGCCTGACTGTGTGGATATAGACGAGGTTGGGCTGAAGTTGAACGAATATTCTGATTGCAAATGGTCTCATGTCAAAACTTGGCACACACTTCCTGTTGCATGTGGTGATGGAAGGCGCTACATGAAATACAGGATGGGACATTTATATCTAAAGCATTTCTTAGTGTTGAAATATAAAGTTGTGGTGATGGAAGGCGCTACATGAAATACAGGATGGGACATTTATATCTAAAGCATTTCTTAGTGTTGAAACATAAAGTTGTGGTGATGGAAGGCGCTACATGAAATACAGGATGGGACACTTATATCTAAAGCATTTCTTAGTGTTGAAATATAAAGTTGTGGTGATGGAAGGCGCTACATGAAATACAGGATGGGACATTTATATCTAAAGCATTTCTTAGTGTTGAAATATAAAGTTAGTTCACAACACATATACTGTGCATAGTACATGGATGAAAACATGTCAAAGACGAAGTAGTTACGTGACAGTTATAAAAAATTACATCTGGCAAATGGGTGTCACTGGAGTTTTTGTATCACGACAGTGAATTAGCAGACTGCTGATTACTGCATGCAGTGTTGCTTTATCAACATTGTGACAGAGAATTAGCATACTGCTTATTACTGCATGCAATGCTGCTTTATCAACAGTGTGACAGCGAATTAGCATACTGCTTATTACTGCTTGCAGTGTTGCTTTGCCAACAGTGTGACAGCGTATTAGCATACTGCTTATTACTGCTTGCAATGTTGCATTATCGTGTCAATAATTGCAAGGATCTTTGTCATACACGCCCAACACTCAGGCCTTAAAATGTACTGTATTATGCCAGCCCCGCCTCGGGTGCCAACACCACTACGGGGGTGATATGCCACTGGCTGTTATCGTTATCTGTGCCCCGCCTCGGGTGCCAACACTACTACGGGGGTGTTATGCCACTGGCTGTTATCGTTATCTGTGCCCCGCCTCGGGTGCCAACACCACTACGGGGGTGATATGCCACTGGCTATTATCGTTATCTGTGCCCCGCCTCTCACCTACAGTACAGTCTACAAACGCAATGGGTCGTATTCTCCTTCTCTTAGCAACTTTCCCATCGCCTATTCATAAGCTATTTATTCTGCCCATTACGTACTTACATTCTCTTGTATATACTGATGCAAACACTGTCGAATTACAAAGATAAATAGCATACAAAAGGATACAGGGGTGTAATTTGCAACCTAAATCACTCAGGAAGACGCGTTACGAAGGGTCCCATACAAAGATGCTGCGCCTCAAAGTATTCCGTACACAGGCTCAGCAGCTATTTGTATCAGCCAAGAAGAGGGAAAGAAAAAAAATGAGTAAGAACGAAATAAAGAAGATGCAGAAGAAAGAAAAAAGAAGAATAAGATGATGATGATGATGATGATGAATGATCGTAATCATAATAATCATCATCAACTTCAGCCAAATATCATCCTGATCATGATACTGCCGTCCTTCTGGCCATGACAAACAGACCATACAGGCTGCAGAACCCGGGCCAGTAAAACACAGCAGCAGGATAAACTGCCATCAAAGTAGCCAGTGAAATGCGCCACACGGACAAAAGGCAAACAAACTATACCAGCATTTGTACACCTGGCAGCCCAGCAGGGGTTTTCACCTTCTGAACACGCTTCATAGATTTTTTTTTTCTTTTTAGCTCTTGTTCATGAAGAAAATTTTGAAATAATCCTTCACTGCATTCAAACCATCAAGACCAAAACGGCCATTTTCATTGTGTATATTGTCTTGGCCTCTCCCCACCCCCACCCCCACAATTTACCTCATCCCACTTCTTCATATCCCACGCCCATTTCTTTATCCCCCCCCCCTCCTCTTTCATTTTTGGAGGAATCTTTGACATTAATCTTGGCTGCACAGCAACCAGTAATCCTGCCACAGCCATTTCCACAGGGTACACTCTCCTGCCCCAGCCCCACCGCCCACCAACATTCCAGTCCGTCCCACCCACTGCTTTGCTCACCAAGGCCAGTACTCTGCCCGCTCTTTGATGGTTTCATGGGGCGACGCAGGTCACCAGATCAACCAACGCCCTGGCTCATTTCCTGTTCCCTCTCTCTAGACAAGTTTACTCAGCACAGTAGCGACCTTTTCTAATGGAGGGGTTAGATATAAGCTTCATTATCTCCTTCACCACTTACAGCATCTCCTTAGTTGACTGAAATCGTCTGCTTGCATCAGGCCGGGCGCACATTGAGACGCAGTCGACACAGGCGATGCAGTACAGAGCAGGGCAGAAAACTGCACCTCACTATTTCAAATGTAAGCGCGCACGTTGTCACGCAGGACAGCACAGCACAGCTGCGGACCTGTGTCGGCCTGTGCCGCACAGTCTTTGAAATGCAGTTTCCTGCACACGTGTGGCACAGCCAACCATTTTGTAAGTTCTCACGATGTCGTCCACCGAGGAACTTATAGAGGCTGTCCGCCAACAAAAAGTATTGTACGATACTACTCATCCTGAGTACATGAAGGGATCTTACGAGGACGAGATATGGGCTGATATTGCAAGAACTCTGCAGTATAAAGATGGTATGCATATTGCTGTATGAAAATTAATATCATGAATTAGCATACGGATTTGACTTGCTGTGTGCCGTTGCATCGTGTGTGTGGGTGGGTGGAGAGAGAGGGAGAGAGACAGACAGACAGAGATCGTACCACTGGATTGTAAATAATGCAAATATCTCTTGGACTAATGCATTTATTTTAGTCAGTCAATATCAGGTATTTTGTGAAAGCAATTAAATGATTGATATTTTATTGCACAAGGAATTTTATCAAAAACATGCCTACTGCCTGTATTCCCATTCTTTTCTCCGTCATCATTACAACTCTATTCCACTTACTTTTTCCTCTCCTCTTTTAATATTTTCCTCGACGAACACTCTCTCTTTGCCATGGCAAACTTCCTGTTTCTGAACTGAAGTACAGTTTAAACTGCTCTCTCACTTGAAATGCAGAGACAGTACACCTAGATGCATTATTGGTTAATGCTACCAGTTGGTTCTCTGGCAATTCCTCGAGTTCCTGAAGTGCATCTATTGACATATGTGGTCCCAAGTAATTGTGAAGAACACAAGCCGCCTTTACCACCTTATCAACAGTTTCTACCTTTATAGTAAATGGGCGCAAGCATACCCTGAATCTTGAAGCCAATATTCCGAACGCACACTCAACTGGTTGCCTTGCTCGTGAGAGCCCGTAATTAAATATTTTATTCTCAAAACTCTTTTGTCTTTGATTTAGGATATGGTCGCAGTAAATTATCTAGCAGTGGAAATGCAGCGTCACCGACAAATATATATGGCAATTCTCCATCTACACCTTCAAAGGGTTTTGGTTTAGGGATGTTCAAAGATTTACTTAGAATTTTTTTTCCAAGAGCCGAGTTGCTAAAAACATGTCCATCACTAAAGCGACCCATCGACCCCACGTCGATTGTAGTGAAAACAGATGTTACTGCTCTGCTCCAACAGTCAATCGTCAACCATGAAGACAGAGCCAAACAAAGAGCATTTGAAAGGAAGAAGATGGAGAAAAAACTGGGTCAGGAGGAGAAAGATCCCCTATATCACTTTTTCATGACAATGTACGCAATGACGGCTAAAATGCCACTAACCTCACAGCACAAGATCAAACGGGAAGTATTTCGTATAGTTTCGGACGCTGAAGAGGCCTTGTTAGGCAAGTCTCCTTATCCTCAAAGTCATTCCTCCCTGTCCTCGTTTGGTCCTACACCTCGTGCATGTACACCTACTGATCTATGTACTTCTAATATATGTCTTTCCCTATGCATTCACAACAGTATCAGGATTCATCCAGTGATTGCCCATCAACTCATTATATGATGTGAAAGCCATATGTTTGATTTTTTTTTTTTTTTGTTAATCTGTGATGAGTTCTCTCTCTCTCTCTCTCTCTGAAAGTATGCTTATCAAAACTATTTTTCCTCATATTTCGTTTTTTTTTTTTTTTTTTTACAATTATCCATTAAAATGAAATCATGGGGACATTATTATGGCCAAAAACAAAAGGTAAATTGTTTATCAAAATATTTGTTCCTCAATTTCTACATTCCTGAAAGACAGATCTGAAGAAAAATAAACTCACCTTAAAAACACGGCCAGTTTTTCTCTACTCCCGATAGGTTTCTGAGCGTTGCATCCTTCAGAGAATATGTCACTTTGTATGATATTATGCACATCTTCAAATTGATCTCGCCTTAATCTGAAATAGTTCTTGTATCTTGCATCAGACAGCTCAGAAGTTAAAGCAAATGCACCATGGGTATTCCTCTTTTCCATGTATTCACTCCTCCACAGTGACCTCTTTTCGTTTACAAATGTCATATAATAGCATAACTTTCTCGAATTCATTTTATGAGTCAGACTCTGATCTAAGGTTTCTCAAGTAATCTTGAGCGACAGCCATGATCACAGTACAGCACAGGACGACAGACTGCTTGAGCCAATGTGCGCACCACGCCTATGCTGCCCTGTGTTGCCCTGCCCTGCTCTGCCCTGTGTCTGCCCTGCTCTGTGCTGCCCTGCGTCTCAATGTGAGCCAGGCATCAAGGATAAAATAAATCTTGTGTCCTCGGGTGTAAGCGATTAACACGCACCCGCTTACCAAACTATATTATGATCCGATTTGTTTGTTGGTTTGTTTGTTACCGTAACACAGCAAAAACGGCGCAACGTAGCGCAAGTTGTGTTAGAGTAAGGTACCGTTAAAAAAATGCCCTAACTTGGAGAATAAAATAATTTCCAGTCCAATCGGGCACCAGTTCCCGAGTTATGACTCATTTCTGGCCTTTTGACATGGAGGTGAGGCCCCCGAAGGCTGCCTTTAAGCGAGTAGTTCATTCACCTCAACTTGGCCCAGAGGTTCGTCCTTATGAAGCATGTTTCCCGTAGCTCACTGGCAGGATAAGACAATACTACGGCTCTACATTCCTTCCACAGCACTTTCTCGTGACTAGCATCATATCCAAGTGTTTGTCTCTTGCTATAGCTCAGCATTCATGATGGATAGATGGTAAATTTAGGCCAAGTTAAAGTAAACAGGGTATAGTATTCAGTACTGATATTTTACTAATGATAATCCTATTGGAAAAACAAATACCAGGTACAGTCGACCACAAAAGTATGGGTGCACACTCAGCACGAAGTAATTTGACACCATGGACGACGGATACTGGAAAATACCTAATGCTTATTCACAACGCTGGCATTTCCCCCCCCCCCCACAAAGACCACATACATCACCTGCCTTGGACAAATCTCCAGTTTTTATTATCATACATACTCAGATGATAAGTAATTAATCTTCTTGAGAGTGTATGTGAGTAAGGTGGAGGGGGGAGAGGGAGGGGGAGACCGAGGATGAAGTGAAGGGATGGAATGGAGAGGGATTGTCCAGTAGAGAAAGGGGGGTGTAAGTTGGGGACAGGGCAGCGAAATGGCAGGGGACAGGGGGGCATGGAGGCGATTTGTTTGTGGCCATCCCTTGAGGGATTAAGGCGTCTGGCTATAGACAGATAGACAAACAGAATTCACAAGCTATATCGAACAGTTTGGATATCATCGCACCCATCCTGCTCGATTTTTTGTTAATCAACCGTACATTTGTAGCTGATAATATCGCTCAAATTTTCAGTTGAACAATTATTAAACGTGTATACCATATAATATTCTGAAAAGTTAGTTAGACTTGAAAGATCAAATCACTGGGTTTCAGATAAATATAAAACAGGTGGATCAATATTTTTGTCCGCAACTGTACACAAACCATAACAGATTCCTAACAAATGAGAGGCGAAAAAAGACAATGGTTTATGCAAGTGTTGGGAGGCAGAACAGACGTGAGCTGGTGTGGGTGTTGGTGTTTGGTGAATATATGTGAATCAGTGCATAGTAATTGTGTGGGTGTTGGTGTTTGGTGAATATATGTGAATCAGTGAATAGTAATTGTGTGGGTGTTGGTGTTTGGTGAATATATGTGAATCAGTGAATAGTAATTGTGTGGGTGTTGGTGTTTGGTGAATATATGTGAATCAGTGAATAGTAATTGTGTGGCTGTTGGTGTTTGGTGAATATATGTGAATCAGTGAATAGTAATTGTGTGGCTGTTGGTGTTTGGTGAATATATGTGAATCAGTGAATAGTAATTGTGTGGGTGTTGGTGTTTGGTGAATATATGTGAATCAGTGAATAGTAATTGTGTGGGTGTTGATGTTTGGTGAATATATGTGAATCAGTGAATAGTAATTGTGTGGGTGTTGATGTTTGGTGAATATATGTGAATCAGTGAATAGTAATTGTGTGGGTGTTGGTGTTTGGTGAATATATGTGAATCAGAGAATAGTAATTGTGTGGGTGTTGGTGTTTGGTGAATATATGTGAATCAGTGAATAGTAGTTGTGTGGGTGTTGGTGTTTGGTGAATATATGTGAATCAGTGAATAGTAATTGTGTGGGTATTGGTGTTTGGTGAATGTGTGAATCACTTAATAGTAATTGTGTGGGTGTTGGTGAATATTGTAAATCAACAATTAAAAACTGTGAATCAGTGAATAGTAATTGTGTGGGTGTTGATGTTTGGTGAATATATGTGAATCAGTGAATAGTAATTGTGTGGGTGTTGATGTTTGGTGAATATATGTGAATCACTTAATAGTAATTGTGTGGGTGTTGGTGTTTGGTGAATATATGTGAATCAGTGAATAGTAATTGTGTGGGTGTTGGTGTTTGGTGAATATATGTGAATCAGTGAATAGTAGTTGTGTGGGTGTTGGTGTTTGGTGAATATATGTGAATCAGTGAATAGTAATTGTGTGGGTATTGGTGTTTGGTGAATGTGTGAATCACTTAATAGTAATTGTGTGGGTGTTGGTGTTTGGTGAATATATGTGAATCACTTAATAGTAATTGTGTGGGTGTTGGTGTTTGGTGAATATATGTGAATCACTTAATAGTAATTGTGTGGGTGTTGGTGTTTGGTGAATATATGTGAATCACTTAATAGTAATTGTGTGGGTGTTGGTGTTTGGTGAATATATGTGAATCACTTAATAGTAATTGTGTCGGTGTTGGTGTTTGGTGAATATATGTGAATCACTTAATAGTAATTGTGTGGGTGTTGGTGAATATTGTAAATCAACAATTAAAAACTGTGTGTGTGTTAACAGTACTTAGTGAATGAGTCACTGAATAACAGTTGTGTGAGTGTTGGTATGGTTTGTGAAGAGGCTTTACTGAATAACAGGTATCAGTGTGTGTGTGTGTGTGTGTGTGTGTGTGTGTGTGTGTGTGTGTGTGTGTGTGTGTGTTACTAAACAGCTTTTATAAGAGTATAATAATCTCCTGGTTTTCCCTCTTCCTTTTAAGTTCTGGATCCAACATAGTGCCCATCGCTTATATAGTAGGGGGGAAAGGATGATGATGATGATTGCGGTGGTGATGATGACCTTTGTGCAGCTAACGATGATGATGATGATTACGGTGGTGATGATGACCTTTGTGCAGGTAATGATGATGATGATGATTATTATTACGGTGGTGATGATGACCTTTGTGCAGGTTATGAGGATGATGATGATGATGATGACGATTACGGTGGTGATGATGACCTTTGTGCAGCTAACGATGATGATGATGATGATGATTACGGTGGTGATGATGACCTTTGTGCAGTTAATGATGATCATGATGATGATTACGGTGGTGATGATGACCTTTGTGCAGCTAACGATGATGATGATGATGATTACGGTGGTGATGATGACCTTTGTGCAGCTAACGATGATGATGATGATGATTACGGTGGTGATGATGACCTTTGTGCAGCTAACGATGATGATGATGATGATGATGATTATGGTGGTGATGATGACCTTTGTGCAGTTAATGATGAGGATGATGATTACGGTGGTGATGATGATCTTTGTGCAGGTAATGATCATTATGATGATGATTACGGTGGTGATGATGACCTTTGTGCAGGTAATGATGATGATTATGATTGTAATGTCGACCTATATGCATGTACAGATGATGATTATAGTAGTAATAATGATGACTTTTGTGCATGTAATGATGATGATGATCAGCAAATGAGGCAGCACCTAGAGTTGGACGTCGATGGCTTCGTTGCAGCGACCTCTCGTAGCTTGTGATGCTGTACTATAGTGAAAACAAAGGAAAAAGAAAGAAATAAAGGGCGAAAGAAAGACAAGGAGAAAGAAAGTGAGAAATGTGCAAAATAAAGAGAAATGAAGTAAAATGTGAAAGAGAAGAGAAGGAATAAAAGTAGACGGTCAGACCAAAGAGTTGGCCTGGGTACAGGTGTAGTAGTGTGCCAGGCCGCTCCACCTTACTGCATCTTGTGTCCTACCTCTGTCCTACCTTGTGATGGCGTTATATAGTGGTGGCTTTGATCTAATGTAGCCAGTGGTGGTGGTGCTGAGAGTTACCATGATGTTGATGATGATAATGATGATGGTGGTGGTGGTGGTGGTGGTGATTATAACTATAGATTAAAATATAGTAGTACATAGTAAGAACAGATAACAGGAGGCCTACTGGCTTCTATCCAGGTTATCTGTTGGGGAAAAAGAGAAAAGTATAGAACAGGAAAAGACGTTCCCTTGCCCACCACACCCTCCGACCACAAGGCAGGAGAAAGAAAAATACCCTGTTCGTTGAAAAGAAAAAATATATATATATGTTTCTTTAGGAGAGAGAGAAATGAAATACTGTACAGTATGAAATCTGTAATCTACAGTTGTTAAAATAAGACCACACACAATGTCAGAATACTGTCACAGATAAGTAGGGTAAGGCCTTGTGTTTTATGGAGGTTACGTTACATGCACACCCACGAGAAACTAATTTCCGCCAAGTAATGACACCTTTATAAAATGTCTGCCACAGCCATAATTTACTATGTAATGGCCTAAAAACCTTTGTAGTGGCCCGAAACATCACGACATTATACTTCTTTAAAGTGTATTTTGAGATGATTTACCAACACATTCTGCTAAATTCTGCCAAAATACAGCTTAAACTTGTGCATTTGTGATGGTTTACACACCCAGGAAAAACCGGAGCCGGCAAAGTGGAGTACCGCGAAAGACGAGGCTGACTGTACTCGTGTGACTGTCGTCAGGATACACGTCAGCCTGGAAATAAACACACGCCATTACTTATTGACTAGAGTCTACAAATATTTATCCCAGCCAGGTTTGTAATGTATCTATAGTTCTTGCACTAACCATTGTTGCTGTAGTATATTCCATTGCATTAAACACACGCCATTACTTATTGACTATACAAATATTTATCCTGACAAGTTTGTAGTGTAGCCATACTTCTTGCACTGCTGCTGTAGTTTATTAGACTGTTCATCTACAGGTAAAGCAGTTTTTCCCTATATTAATATTCCACTTCTTACCATGAATTGTAGTCGTAGTGTCGTTCTGTATATCAAACAAAATATTCACCACAGCAGTCCACCAGGGTCATGTTAAGGCTGGGGATACAAATATTAAGCTACTACTATCATTCTTTTATCATATTCTTTTAATTATATCTGTTTTCATCATATACTTTATAATACCTTACGTAATATACTCATGATACTTTCTCTTACAGTATGTAAATAGAAATGGGTGAAAAATAGCAAGAAAAGGCGAGATCTGGTAGGAAGGGTGAAGGTGTGAACTGGGTACAGGTGTAGTAGAGTGCCAGGCCGCTCCACCTTACTGCATCTCGCCTCCTGCCTCTCTTGTTGCTTGTGGTGATAATATTGTAGCCTAGATATCTTGTAACTATGGCGGTGCCGGTGGTGATAACGATAGATAAACAGATAGATGGATAGATTAGATGGATAGATAAATAGAGAGAACGGGAAACAATGAACATTAGAAAAAAAACTTGTATATGGAAAATGAACAAATTAATAAAGGAAATAAAGAATGGAGGACAGAAAGAAAAGTAAATGAAAAGATAAAATAAAATGACAAAAATAACAAAGAAATTATTAAAAAAGAACTGAGAAGAAAACGAAAGAGAAGAACAGCAAAGAAAGCGAAGAAAAACGGAAAACAAGAAAGAAAAAAGGAAATAAGAAAGAAAACACAGGAGGAGCGCAGCAGTAGTGATGGTTGGAACTGAAGACACCTTTATAAGAGTCCCAGATCACTGCACCTTACTTCACCTTGGCTCCTACTTCACTTGTTGCTTTATTGATGTAAAAAATATAGTAAAGAAAGAAAGGAGAGAAAGACGATGGAGGGAAAAATATAATGAAAGGAAAAAACAACATAGGAAATGAAAAGAAAAATGGAAGAAAAGAAAAACAAACAAAAAGGATATAAAGATAATGAAAAAGGGAAAAGGATGACAAAAATGAAGCAAAACGTGAAATAAAGGCAGGAAAGGGTAAAGAAATAAAATGCGTTATAAATGGTAAAGGTGTTAACTCAGTACAGGTGTAGTAGACTTCCAGGCCGCTGCACCTGACTTCGTTTCGCTCCTGCCTCTTTTATAGCTTCTGATGTTCTAATATAGTAAAGAAAGACACGAGAAACGATCAAAAAGAAAAAGGAAACGGGAGGAGACGGAAGGAAAGAAGTGATAAATGCAGAAAATAAAGAAAGGCAACGAAAGTAAAAGGTGAAGTAGAAAGGAAGGAAGGGAGGGAGAGTGAGTGGTCTGGCACAGGGTTGAACTGGGTACACCTGTGGTAGTCTCAGGCCGCTACACCTTACTCCATCTTGTCTCCTACCACTCTTGTACCTTGTGATGCCTGATATACTGCTGCATGTCATCTAATATATCTAATGAGGATGATGATAATAATGATTATGGTATTAGTGAAGAGAGTTAAGTCGATTTTCATGTTAACTGAAAGGAGGATGAAATTAACAGTGATGATGATGATGATGACGATACTTGTGTTAGTAGAGATGATTAGGCCAATTTTGATGCTAACTGACTGGAGGATGATAATGGTGGTGACGGTGGTGGTGACATTGGTATTAGTGAAGAAGATAAAGCTGACTTTGATGTTAATGATAACTGTTTGGAGGACAATAATGATGATGATGATGATGTGAGAATTACTGTGATTATGATGGTGATGTAGTTACCTTTGATATAACCTAACTTCATCTTGCCTCCTGCCTCTCTTTTGCAGCGAAAAAAAAAAGGAAAGACAAAGTAAAGGAAAACTAATAAGAAAAACTGTGTAAAGAGGAGAGAAAACGAGTGAAAAAAAAAAAAAAGGAAAAGGGAGACAATTAAAACGAATAAGAAAAACTGAAAGAGACGAGAAGGAACATGAAATCTTTAGTAATGAAAAGAAAAAAGAACGACTGACCAAAAAAAAAAAAAAAAAAAAAAAAAAAGCTTGAACTTGTTACACCTGTAGAAGTGTGCCAGGCCGCTCCACCTAATTTCATCTCGCCTCCTGCCTTTCTTGTAGCTTGTGAGGCTATCATTTATTGCCTTAATATTTGTAGATGATGATGATGACAGTGACTGTGATGGTGGATATGATGATAAAAGGGATAGTGATGCCAGCGATGATGATGACAGTGACTGTGATGGTGGATATGATGATAAAAGGGATAGTGATGCCAGCGATGATGATGACAGTGACTGTGATGGTGGATATGATGATAAAAGGGATAGTGATGCCAGCGATGATGATGACAGTGACTGTGATGGTGGATATGATGATAAAAGGGATAGTGATGCCAGCGATGATGATGACAGTGACTGTGATGGTGGATATGATGATAAAAGGGATAGTGATGCCAGCGATGATGACAGTGACTGTAATGGTGGATATGATGATAAAAGGGATAGTGATGCCAGCGATGATGATGACAGTGACTGTGATGGTGGATATGATGATAAAAGGGATAGTGATGCCAGCGATGATGATGACAGTGACTGTGATGGTGGATATGATGATAAAAGAGATAGTGATGCCAGCGATGATGATGACAGTGACTGTGATGGTGGATATGATGATAAAAGGGATAGTGATGCCAGCGATGATGATGACAATGACTGTGATGGTGGATATGATGATAAAAGAGATAGTGATGCCAGCGATGATGATGACAGTGGCTGTGATGGTGGATATGATGATAAAAGGGATAGTGATGCCAGCGATGATGATGACAGTGACTGTGATGGTGGATATGATGATAAAAGGGATAGTGATCCCAGCGATGATGATGACAGTGACTGTGATGGTGGCTATGATGATAAAAGGGATAGTGATGCCAGCGATGATGATGACAGTGACTGTGATGGTGGCTATGATGATAAAAGGGATAGTGATGCCAGCGATGATGATGACAGTGACTGTGATGGTGGATATGATGATAAAAGGGATAGTGATGCCAGCGATGATGATGACAATAACGATGGTAGTGATGGTATCGCTGGTATAGTTTAGTACTAATGATAATTTTACTTCCTATCGCCTCCCACCTCTCGTAGTTTGTGATGATGTTTTACTACGCAGAAACGATGAAAATACTTTATAAAAAGAACTGAATGCAAGAAAGAAAAGGAAATGAAGATAGAATAGAAAAATATAGACACAACAGGAAAAACAAGAAATACAAAGAAAAAGATCTAATATACAAATAGTGCGATGAAATGAAGACAGGAAGAAGAAAAAGAACAATGAAAGAAAAAGACGAGAAAGAGATAAAGAACAAACAATGACGCATAACCAGAGAGAGAGAGAGAGAGAGAGAGAGAGAGAGCAGAAAGAAAACGAGAAAAATGAAGTCAGCAGTAATGAAGGGGAGAGAATGAATGGAGAAACAGAAAGACAAGCAAGAAAGAGGAAGACAAAACTGATAGTTAGAATAAAAGACAAAATGAAACAAAATATGAAAAAAGAAAGAAAGGTGTAAAGAATTAAACTGAATATTAATATCGTTTAGGGATATTAGTTTAATGTTTTTCCCATACCTTATTGTTTTTTGTAATACTATGGTAAGTGTCATCGTATGCAGTCGTAGAGTAAGGATTTGATTATAATTTTATTTACAGTACAGTTTTTTATATGGATTTATGAATATTAATGTTATTCAGAGTATTATTTTCTGAATATTATGGCAGCTGTGATATTATTCTGCCAGTGTTTTTGATATTGTGCAACATGACCAATATACAGTATAGTATAGCATGAACTTAGTATGCATTATTATTACTATACTTTTAGGCTGTGCTATAGATTTAAAGTTTTTATTTTTCTGTATATTATAGTAACAGTGGCTCGGTGTTCCTTTTTCCAAGTCATTGTGCATAGAGTCAAAGTCCAGGCTGAGATTTTTACACTGTTACAGATCCTATTATACATTGTTTTTTCCTTTTCTCAACAGCTTTCAGCAACTGTTGAGAAGTAATTTGCTGATTTTGGCACTTGGTTTAGCTTCCAGTCCACAGAAAACATCAGCTGTATCATGGCCAGTGTCAGTACTGTATTTCTTGACCTTGCAAAGCTTCAACCAGTTTTCACAAGGTTGAAATACTAGCTGAATGGCAAAAGTGCTCGTCTGTCTGTTGCCGAATGTCTTAATCCCATGAGGTGTGGCTACAAACTAATTACCTTGTCACCTTGTCCTCCCCTATCCGGCTGCCCTTTCCCCAACTTGCACCTTCCTCATGTATGGAAAAAGTTATATCTATATTTTGGAACACATCCCATCTTATACATTCATCTTCATACATTTATCTTTATCCACCCAAAAGGTAGTTATTTATTTTTTATTATGTATATACACATCAAAAAGTATATTTTATTTTACCGCATTCTTTCCTTTACAGGTGGCTTTACATTGAGTGACAAGCCAAATGGTTTCCTGTAAGCCAAGAAACCATTTACAACGCTGGGTGGTAACCATATAACCAAACCATACGTGCTCCCTACGTGTCAACAAGTGGGTTGGTGGAGGGTTAGTGCCCCTCCCCACAAACAAATAACTCAAAGTCAAATGGCCACCCCTTACGGGATTATGGCGTCTGGCAGTAGATAGATAGATGAATGGTAAAGGTGTTAACTGGGTACAGGTGTAGTAGAGTGCCAGGCCGCCCCACCTTACATCTCGTCTCCTGCCTTTTGTAGCTTGTAATGATGTAATATACTGCCCAGATCAAAGTACCTGACCATGGTGGTGAGGGTTGCTGTAATGATGATGATGATGATGATGATGATGGAAAAGGTGAAGTTGATCTAGTTTAGCATTGTTGAGAATATTGCTAATTTCATGGATATTAATGGTGGTTATGATGATGGTGGTTATGATGATGGTGGTTGTGATGTATATCAGTTTAGCTGTAACGACAACCTTACATTATATCGCCTCTTAACTCTCTTGTAGGCTGTGATGTAATATAATGGTTAATATGAAAAAGGATGAATAAGAAAAACTGAAGTGTCTAAAATGAGAAACAAAGAAACAGAAAAGAACAATAACTTAAGGAGGAAGAAAGAGAAATTATGAAGAAAAAAGAAGCAAAAGGGGAAGCGAATAAGCATATAAAAGACAAAGGAACAAGTAGGAAAGAAGAAATAAAGAAAAAATGATATGGAAAACGAACGCTATCGAGTGTAACAGGAAACATTACAAGAGTAACATGAAAAAGAATAAAAGAAAACAAAGAAGGGAACCAAAGAGAGGCAAGAACAAAAAACAGTAATGTGAGAATTCAAAGTGTGAAACCAGAAAGGAAGAAGAGAACAAGTAAAAAGTCAACAGTTATAAGTGGTGGCAGGAGGTGTGGGCGGCGTAGATGGCAGGTAGGACACGTGTAGTAGTGTCAGCCGCTCTACCTTCCTCCATATCGCCTCCTACCCATCTTGCTGTTTATAATGCTTTAATACACTGTACATTTTATCTTGGCACAACACTGCCATCTCTCCATCTTGAATGCTGAGCTGTAACAAACGAGTCTAGAATATAGTGATAGTCATGAAGAAGTGCTATGGACAGGATGTACAGCAATAGTAGTCTTCTTATACCATTGAACGCCAAGAAATTTTATGCAACATGACGGAAATGATAATGATGATGTTAACCTCACTTCATCTCACCTCCTGCTGCCCGTGTGGCAGGTTATGACACAATATGATGGAGGACAAAAAAAGAAAGGAGGAAAAGAAAATGACAAAAAAATAATAAAAATAAAATGATGACAAAACGAGAGAACAAAATTAAAAAAAAAAAACAAGGATAAAAAGATCAAAAAGAGAAAGAAAGAAGGAAAAGGAAATAATGTGTGTAAGAAGAGTAAGATATAAACACTGATTAAACAAAAACGAAAAAAGGAGAAGGAGAAAAGATGTGTGAATGACAAAAGAAATGACCGAAACAGGGTTGAACTCGGTACAGGTTTAGTTGAGTGCCAGGCCGCTACACCTTACTTCATCTCGCCTCCTGCCTCTCTTGTTGCTTATGATGATGTACTATAATGGAGAGGCAAAGAAAACCACAATGAAAGAAAATGATGATGTACATGACTGTGTTGGTGGTAGTGATGATCGTTATTTTGCTGTCATGAAAACAGTTATATGGAAATTCATGATGATGATAAAAACTTGATTCTTTACAAATGATATGGACAATGGTGGTAATGATGTTGAATCATGACATGGGTTGGCTTTGATGATGATGGTAATGATGAAAAAAGGAAATGACGGCACTGTCTCTACTCTGGCACCGTTGCAGAGCCAGGCCGTTGGACTGTGGCCAGTCTTGGCCTGGGTTGCAGAGCCAGGCCGTTGGACTGTGGCCAGTCTTGGCCTGGGTTGCAGAGCCAGGCCGTTGGACTGTGGCCAGTCTTATCCGCCCCCAAACTCTGGTGGTGGACCTCCCCTCAGGTCCACCACTTGATAGCGGGGGCAGTGTTTTCCGGCTACATGCCCTTGCTGGTGCTAACCCCTGTATGCTGTGGGGTACGTTGTGAGGCATGTATAGTGCATATAGAGTTGAGTAGTGCATGAGATAGTTTGAGAAATGGATGGTGGGAGTTATGTTCACATACTCTCCACGTTAGTACCACACTGAAAAAGGTGAGCAAAGGAAGATGGTCAGGATATCCTGGTGGCTGGTGAAACAGGGGCTTCAGCTGTCCCTCACCAGCAATCCCATCCCCCTTGAGAGTACCACCCTGATCGGCTGGTGCTACAGCCTACTCCCTACAGAAGTAGGGCGTAGGCTGTAGAAGTAATATATAGCTGGCGCAACCCGAGGATCGCTTCAGCGTGAACCTGGTGGACTTCAGAGTGAAGCTGCTCTCCTGCTGCAGCTCACCATCCTCCTTTCAGGATCAGGGGAGTTGTGGGACATGTGTGTACTCAAGCAACAGACCAGCTTAGTTATATTAGTGCCACCACATGAAGGCATCCCTCTCCAACACCAACCATACCCTGTCCTGACATTCATTCACGCTGCTGACCTGGGAAATTTCATAACATCTCTCACTCAGTGATTTATTTTGCCCATCACACCTCCACATCCTATTGTATAATACTCCTGTAATCCATGTTGATAACAGTAAAATATAAACAATGAATTAGAAATACCTGTAATATGTATGTGGCAAGGTGTGGTGTGGATGTGCGCGGTGTGGCAGAGTGAGGTGTGACTATGGAGTGTGGCAGTGAGGTGTGGTAGAGAGGTGTGGGGTGTTGCAGTGTGAAAGTGTGAGGTTCTACTAAGGTGGGGCAGTGGGTTAGTGTGAGGTGTGACTAAAGTGTGGCAATGTGTCGTATGGTGAGGTGTGATTGTGGGGTGTGGTAGTGTGGCAGTGTGAGATGTGACTGTGAGGTGTGGCAGTGTATGACAGTGTGAGGTGTGACTGTGGAGTGTGGTAATATGGCAGTGAGGTGTGACTGTGAGGTAAGGCAGTGTGGTACAGAGAGGTATCTACGGTGTTAGGTGTGCGGCACTGCGCTAAGATGTGGCATTACATGAAACTGTGAGGCGTTAGTCATTATGTATGTTACATTAGTGTGAGGTGTCATTGTGTGGTCGTGTGAAGTTTATGGTGAGCCTGGCGAGTGGTATTGCAGTGTTAGATGTGAGTGTAGAGTGATGTGTTGCAGTGAGATGTGACAGTAATCAGAAGTTGCAGAGTGAGATGTTACAGTAGAGTGATGTGTGGCAGTGTATGTGACAGTGGTGTGAGGTGTTGCACTGTTAAATGTGACAGTACAGTTACGTGTTAGACCGAGATGCGACTGTAAAGTGAGATGCTGCAGTGTGAGACGTGACAGTAGAGTGAGGTGTTGAGGAGTGACATGTGACAGTAGCGAGGTATTGCAGAGTGAGATGTGACAGTACTGTGAGATGTGATAGGAGAGTGAGGTGTTGCAAAGCGAGATGCAACAATAGTGTGAGGTGTTGCAGTGAAAGATACGACTTAAGTGTGAGATGTGACAAAGAGTGTAGTAGCGTGTAGTAGTAATATATATGCGGTGTGGCAGGTAGAGGTGTAAATGATTGCAGTGTTTTTCTATGGCGTGAATGGCCCTCGAAGTCCCGTATGAAGGCAAATTATTATCCCCAGTCAAATATTCCTGTCTAATATTCCTCGGTGAGTGGGAATTAACAGCTTGTACTTACGTCAGGCACTGGGACTTGAGTGAGTTGGATGGCGTGAATGAAGTGAAGTTGGTACATTGAATGTCGTATGTAGACTGATAAGCTACGAAAGAAATCAACTATGCAGATCCATTCTGTTGACTGCCAAATAATAATAAAAATTAAAAAAAAAAAAAAATAAGATATGAACTGTATATACATAAAAAAAAAAGGTTGAACACACAAGAAAAAACTGAAAATGAACCCCCCCCAAAAAAAAAAAAAAAATAACATATCAAGTGCGTGAAGAAAAGAGGTTAAAAAAAAAGAAAAAAAAAAAAGAATAACCCCCCTCCAAGGATACGGATAGTAAGATAAAAAGTATTTTAAAGTCTTCAAGCCGATGACATATTTCGCATATTTAATTACACTGTATATTTATCTATCTATATATGGAGCCTCTGTGGTACAGTGGTAGAGTGTGCGTTTCATACACGGGTGAGCCAGGGTTCGCGCCCCACCAGGGTAATAAACTTCGGGAGTGTTTACCCGGCCACGTACTGCATTGGCGGACACAAAGGTGCTGTGGTTGAACCAGTGTCGCTTACTATGAAGTATGCTTGCACCCAGTCGGCTTCCGCGGGCCGATTACACTTGGTTCACAGACTACATACACATCCAAAGCCACTCCAACACTACAATTACACGTGCAAGCACTTCTCACCCTACATACAATCTCTACCAGACAGCCTAAGCCACTTGGCAGAGATACATTGGCTGTACAGTCCCGACTTCGGTCGGGATAGGCCGGTCCTGCAGTGGATACTCAAACGGCTGATGATGATATATATATATATATATATATATATATATATATATATATATATATATATATATATATATTGATTCCAGAAGGGGAAGCCACAAACTAATCGCCTTTATGGTACTTTTGCCATCAGGTTGCCTCACCTCCAACTACCATCATCCTTAGTTATATTCCTTTCCACCCCATCCCTCCATGCCATTCTCACGTTAAAAAAGAAAAAAGACATTTCTCCGTCAGCAGTGCCAGGATGGTCTGAATAATCTACATCACAAGACCCCCCCCCCTTCCCGTCCTGGCCTTGATGGGTAGCCTCAGCCTGACTTGTGCTGTTACTGCCTTGCCCTGCAATGTACGAGTAATACCACCTGGATCACACATCTGGCCACACTATTACCTGCTAATAACGAATCTTGAACCCACACCCAGTGCTTCCTTCCTGGAAATAAACACCTTGACACCTCATTTTTTGGTATTTAGTTTGGCCATGTGGAGAGGATGGAGGGTGAAAGACTGACGAAGAGAGTGTATGTGAGTGAGGTGGAGGGGGGAAGAGGGAAAGGGAGGCCGAGGATGAGATGGAGGGATGGGGTGGAGAGGTATATGAGAGAGGGGGGTGTGAGTTGGGAGCAGGGCAGCGAAATGGCGGGGGACAGGGCGACTTGGAGGCGATTTGTTTGTGGCCACCCCAAACGGGATTGAGGCGTCTGGCAATAGATAGATAGATAGATAGTCTGACATAAGGCACGTTAACACTTTTACTTATACTATCAATAGGAGAAGCATCTTCACTGTGTAGCATTCAAATTTACGATGCTGAAAAGGGACGCCTTCACAGGGTGGCACCAATATGCCCGGCCGGTGGAGCTGTCTGGCTGTCCTCAGCCTGCAGTCCACTGGGTCACACCCAAATGAACCTGGAGCCACAACAACACCAACTTAAACTAAATCGTCAGGAGATAGATGCTCCAGTGCGAACTAATTTCACAAGAATACCTCATTCCACGTATTCACACAATACGTCCGAAAATCCTTAGGCGTGACTGAATAACTGGGCCGCCTCTACGACTCCTCCCTTATCAAACGAGACATGATGGTACTACTTTTGTTTAGAGCATCTGTGAGCCACATATGGACAATGACGTAATGTTGCAGAGAGAGAGAGAGACTGTGTGTGTGTGTGTGTGTGTACTTTCCTAAATGTCACTTGTCACGCAGTGCTCCGTACACAGGACAAGCTACCGGCCAGCATGCCAGCAAATGTTTATGCCGGCTCATATTCCCATCATCATTCCATAGTTTTTTTTTTTTTTCTTCTTCCGACCCTTTTTCTTTTTTTCGACCATTTTTTTCTTCCGACCCTCGTTCTTTTTCCTTTCGACCCTTTCAGTTCGATGATCCTAACTGAAAACAAAAACTCATTCTCGCTGACTCCAGACGCGACAAACGCTACACAGCCAGATATTTAAGGCGCCCGTCACCCTCCACCGCCTCCTGCCTTCCCTCCACACCTCTGCTTCCTGTCCTGCGGCCATCTTGCCTCCACACGCTCCATGTCCCCTTCCCTCTTCCTCCCATCTCACTTACCTTCTTTTTCCCATTATATTACCTTCTGCATCGCTATTACACAACTTTCTCAACTTTTTAGTCTTTTTTTAAATCTTTCGTAAATCTCAAAAGGATGGGCGTGGTGCGAGGAGTGGGTGTGTGGGTGGTGGTGGCGGTGGTGGTGGTGTGGTGTGGGTGCGGATTGGTTGAGGGGGCGCGGAGGAGGCGAGCCTCGCCCATCAGCGGCCAACACTGCCGCCTGATGGCCGATGCCGTCGCCATGCTGGGAGAGCAAGTAGCGGACCTGCAGAGGGCTAACTCCCTCCTTCAGGAGCAGCTACAGCAGGCGCTCGCTCTCCTTAGCGAACGTGATGAGGAGCTGGCCTCGGCCAAAACCTCCCTCCTGCAGCACCGGCAATACATCACAGGCCTGCGGCAGGAGTCGGAGGACCGGCACGACGCCCACCAGCGTGAACTCAGTGACCTAACGGAACAGGTCAATGCCGCTCATCACGCCTATGCTCAGGACACCTTCGAGCTCGACCAACGCCTACATGAGGCGCACCTGCTGCACCAAGAAGAGGCGGATGCTCTGCACCAGGAGCTAGGTGATATGAATCAGCGTATCAATGTTCTGAAGAAGACCGCGACGCCCGCCATGATGAGGTGGCCGCGCTGCGGGAGGCTCTGACGGGGCGGGATAATGTCATAGCGAGTCACGAGACAACCATAAAAGACCATGAAGAGACCGCTGCTGACCACAAGGAGAGGGTGGTGGAGCTGCTTGAGTTGATCATGGACCATCAGATGGAACTCCAGAAGCTGGCCCAAGCCAAGGAGGCTCAGGCAGCCCAGCACGCCGAGCTGCTCTCTGACCTGGAGCACCGCCACCAGCAACAGCTGGACCACCACCGCCAGGGCGCCCAAAACGAGATGGACGCCCTCCTGCGAGCACACGCGGCCGAAAGAGACCAGTGGCAGGCGGATGGGCAACTCTAGCAAAAGACGAGGGCGCGCCTGTCCACCGAAAAAGCCAGGCGTCGGGGTCTTGAGAAAATCTTTGGGGTTAAATCAGTACATGGCGACAGCAAGTCCGCCAAGGCCAGAAGAATAGTTGCTCGTGCCCGCTGGTCAGTGGAGGTGTGAGCACCCCAGCCCTTACTATCACTGTATCTAGCGGGGCCCCGTAGTGGCCAGCCGCCCCCGTGAACACCGTGACGCCCCCATACGTAGAAGGTGAGTCCCGTGAACATGGTGACACATCCCTACATAGGAGGTGCGTCCCGTGAACACGGTGACACATCCCTACGCAGGAGGTGAGTCCCGTGAACACGGTGACGCATCCCTGTGTAGGAGGTGAGTCCCATGAACACGGTGACGCATCCCTACACAGGAGGTGAGTCCCGTGAACATGGTGACACATCCCTACACAGGAGGTGAGTCCCGTGAACACGGTGACGCATCCCTGTGTAGGAGGTGAGTCCCGTGAACACGGTGACGCATCCCTACACAGGAGGTGAGTCCTGTGAACACGGTGACGCATCCCTGTGTAGGAGGTGAGTCCCGTGAACACGGTGATGCATCCCTACATAGGTGGTGAGTCCCGTGAACACTGTGACGGACACCTATGTGGGTGGTGAGCCCCATGAACATACCTGTGCACGTGACCCACCCTCGTGTTGGCGGCGGGTCACCTACACATGGACACACCTGTGTACGTGACCCACCCTCGTGTTGGCGGCGGGTCACCTACACATGGACACACCTGTGCACATGACCCACCCTCGTGTTGGCGGCGGGTCACCTACACATGGACACATCTGTGCACGTGACCCACCCTCGTGTTGGCGGCGGGTCACCTACACATGGACACATCTGTGCACGTGACCCACCATCGTGTTGGCGGCGGGTCACCTAAATATGGACACACCTGTGTACGTGACCCACCCTCGTGTTGGCGGCGGGTCACTTACACATGGACACACCTGTGTACGTGACCCACCCTCGTGTTGGCGGCGGGTCACCTACACATGGACACACCTGTGCACATGACCCTCGTGTCGGCTGTGCATCGCCCGTTCTGGATCTCTGAATCTTACTTACTGCTTGCTCTTTTACTAACAGAACTATATATTATTATTATCATTATTATTATTATTATCATTATTATTATATGGTGGTAGGTGGGGGCGCTCACCATCCACTCACTTGATGTGGTGCTCCTTTGGGTGTCTGCCCTTTCCTCTCTTTCTTCCTTCCTCTTGTCTTTCTTTCCTCTTTTTTTTTTTTTTTTTTGGGGGGGTGTCTTTACACTCTTCTGTCTTTCTATCCTTCACTCTTTCCTCTTACTTCTGCCTATGGGTGACTCTACACTGAGTGACACGTCAAATGGTTTCCTGTACACCAGGAAATAATATACTACGCTGGGTGGTATCAAATGGTTTTCTGTACACCAGGATATTATATACTATGCTGGGTGGTAACCATACAACCAAATTATGACACCTGGTGGTTTAGTGGGTAATTAAGGCACTCTAGTCGGATTAAGCCTGTGTAGGTTTATATCCAAGGAATGGTTGGGGTTTACTGCTCACGTAATGCCACTCAGGGATGAGTGAGGCTGGTCACTCTCACCTTAAATGTCAGGACCAACGTGCCTAGCTCCTCATGAGGTAAGATAGGATTGGATAATGGATGGATGGATTTATCGTTCCAAGGATATTACATTATATATATATATATATATATATATATATATATATATATATATATATATATATATATATATATATATATATATATACTGTACATCAAATGATTTTTAGGTTGTAATCATACTGTGCAAAAAATATACCCTGATAAGTAATACAAGTATATGCACCAACTTCTCAGAGCTCAGATGAAGAAATTAAAACATTCTATGATGACATCTCCCAGATTATGGAAGGGGAAAAGACCACCTATACTATACTCATGGGAAAGTTCAATGCGAAAGTTGGGAAATAAAGAAATGGAGAAGCATGTTTGGGAAAATTTTGGAGTGGGAGAAAGGAACGAAAGAGGAGAAATATTGGTAAACTTTGCAGAAATGTTTAACATGAGAATAATGAACACATTCTTTCACAAAAGAACAGGGAGAAAGTGGACCTGGAGAAGCCCAAATGGAGAAACAAAGAATGAAATCGACTTCACTATAGCAAATAAGAATAACAATCACAAATGTCACAGTTATCAACAAAGCAAATATTGGAAGTGACCATAGAATGGTCGGTTGCACAGCAAGATTCAATTTCAAAAGTGAAAGAAAGAAGATGATTAAAGATAAAAAGATATGCCCAATAAAAGTCAACGAAAACAAAGCAGCCTTTCAGTTGGAAATAAGAAACAGATTTCAAGCTCTCAGTAATGCTGAATGTGACACTGATGAGCTTAATGACAGACTAACAAAAGTGCTAAAAGATTCAGCGGAGGTAGTAGGAAAACCTCATACAACCAAAGCCAAGAAGTATTCAGAAAAGACACTTGAGCTTATGAAAAAAAGAAAGGAAATGAATGTAAAAACAAAGAAAGATGAAACAGAACGCGCGGAATTAAATAAGCTTATCAACAAAAGACAAAGGGAAGAAAAATGGAAGAGAAACATGGATCAAATCAAAGAAACCATCAAAAGAGGAAAAAGTCTGAAACAGGTCCGAAGTAAAATGGCACTCGGAAAGCAACAATTACATCACTAAAAGACAAAAACGGTGAAGCCATTAAATGCAGAGATAAGATGTTGAAGAGAGTTGAAGAATTTTACAAAGAACTGTATGCATCAAAGACAGTAGTACCAATAGCTAACTTTTCAGTTGACACAAGTGAAATACCTGAGGTAACACCAGACGAAGTAAATATTTCTCTTAAAAATATGAAAAGAGGGAAGGCTCCGAGAGAAGATGGAATAGTAGCAAATTTACTGTTGGATGCAGGAGCAGAAGTACAAAATAGGCTTGCTCGCTTATTTACCCAATGTATAAAACAGAAGAAAATTCCCATAACATGGTGTAATGCAATAGTTATTCTACTTGATAAAAAAGGTGACTCAAAAGACCTTAGTAACTATCGAACCATTAGCTTGCTATCAGTAATTTACAAACTCTTCACTAAAGTCCTTACAAACAGAATAGCTACAAATTTAGAGGAAAACCAACCTCGTGAACAGGCAGGATTCCGAAGCGGGTACTCGACTACTGATTATCTACACACAATAAATCAGCTAATTGAGAAAACTTAGGTTTTGTTGATTACGAAAAGGCTTTCGACTCAGTGGAGCACATAGAAATTATAAATTCATTGCGAGAACAAGGAGTGAATGAGAACATTGTAAAACTGCTCGAAAACATATATAAAGATGGAACTGCTACAGTTAAATTACATACGGACTCAGAGAAATTAAGATTGAGAAGGGCGTGCGTCAGGGAGATACAATTTCACCAAAGTTATTTACAGCAGGCCAAGAAAGTGTTTTCAGAAAGCTAGACTGGGAAAACAAAGGAGTGAACATTGATGGAGAAAAGGTAAACCATTTAAGATTTGCAGATGACATTGTCCTAATCTCAGAATGAGCAGAGACATTGCAAGAAATGTTAAATGACCTGAACAGAGAAAGTCTGAAAGTAGGACTGAAGATGAACCGGAGTAAAACTAAAGTTTAATCCTCAAACACCAAACAGTGTCATCAGAATAAGTGGAGAAATTCTTGAAGTCGAGTACAATTACCTGGGACAAATACTAAAAATAACGAAAGATAATGATAGCGAAATAAAAAGACGCATTACAATTGGATGGAAAGCTTTCGGTAAACATAGAGACATTATGAAAATTAGCTTGCCAGTTTGTATGAAACGAAAAGTATATAACGAATAATTCCAGCTATGACGTATGGCTGTGAGACCTGGAACTGACAAAATCGATGGAATATAAATTAATTCGTTCTCAGAGAGCAATGGAAAGGTCAATGTTGGTAATATCTTTGAGAGAGGAAAAGATCAACTTGGGTGAGAGAGCAGACTAAAGTAAAAGATATTATAGAAGTTATAAAAGAAGAGAAATGGAGGTGGGCAGGCCATGTAGCAAGAATAAGGGATAATCGATGGAGCAAGAGGTTGACTGACTGGACACCAAGAGATTGTAAACGTAGCAGAAAAAGGCCAGACAGGAGTTGGAGGGATGATATAGAGAAATTTGCAGGGAAACGTGGCAAAGATTGGCTCAGTCAAGGAATTCGTGGAAAAGGTTGGAGGAGGCCTTTGTTCAGCAATGGACTTGTAATGGCTGATGATGATGATGATATACTGTACTACCAAAAGATTTTTAGTCAACTTAGTAAAGATCTCTAGAAGTAAAGGGGATAATTAAGGCTAAACCTAAATTCTCCGTAAAACAAATAAAATAAAAATAGTAAATCTGAATAAAATCCCTGAAAAATGCCTCATCGGGCTAAAAGGGTTGATAAAAGACCTCAAAACACAGACCAATTATCCACCAATCATTTAAGTGGGCAAGATCGGATCACCCTCCTCATATGCACATTTTCCACGCCAGTTCACCGGCGCGCGCACGCACGCACGCACGCACGCACACACACACACACACACACACACACACACACACACACCACACACACACACACACACCACACACACACACACAAATTCATAAAGCAATTCCATCTCCGGTGCAAGGGCAATACAGCGAGCGAGTTAGTCTTTTTCTCCAGGTGATCTTTTCTCTCTCTACCTTGCCGGATTAATTATTACTCAGGTATCCGGCTCAGGGCACTGCGTATTTACCGCCAAGGGGATATTTATGCTAATGGGAGTACCTTTTTTTTTTTCTCTCCATGATCGGGGTAACTCTACTATTCTATTTCAGCGAATGCTTGACGATTTTATTTCGCTCAGTCATGAGTTAGTAATAAAAATCAACAATAATAATAATAATAATAATAATAATTATAAATAATAATAAAATAATAATAATAATAATAATAATAATAAAATAATAATAATAATACAGGTAACATCAGCCCTCTGAAAGTGAGAAAAATTAAATGTTCCAGCTAACGCCTGAAAATTTTAAGGCGAAAGTGAGTGTCATGTGCCCTAGACTGGTCATTCTAGCACCCCACCTGGCTATCAAGACCTCACGTGGCTATCAAAAGCTCACCTGGTTATTAAAAGCTCACCTGCCTGTCAAGAGTTCACCTAGTAATCAAGAGCTCACCTGGCTATCAAGCGTTCACCTGGTTATCAAAACCTCACCTGGCTATCAAGAGCTCACCTGGCTATCAAGAGCTCACCTGGTTATCAAAAGCTCACCTGGCTATCAAGAGCTCACCTGGCTATCATGAGCTCACCTGCCTATCATGAGCTCACCTGCCTATCATGAGCTCACCTGCCTATCATGAGCTCACCTGGCACCTGTGTTAGATTCAATGTAGGTGATCACTAGGTTACGTGGAAATAACTAGTACTCGGTATAATCACAGGTACAGTGGTTCCTTTCCTTTCCTCTCTCTCTCTCTGAAATGTGGTTCAATGCCCTCGACTGTCAAGGAAGAGAGACATCACTATCTGTCGTAAAAGATACAACAAGAGAGGTAAAAATTCTTGAGAAAGAGAGAGGGGGGGGGGGAGTGTCACGAATCAATTCGCGACATTTCCCTTTTGTGAGAAGCCACGAACTATTAGTGGAAAACTCACTATTTTTCGTTCAGTTAACCGCTCATTCGGACGGAAGCTTTGTCAAATCAGTTTTTCATTGTCATACGTGATCGTCTCTGTGTGAGACATTAGCACTTCCGATGAGCGATTGTTTTGGGCGCGTTTCGCTCACTCGACCGTTAGAAAATACGGCCTAGTGCTCCGCCTTTCTTTCCCACGATTTGAATTCAGTCTAGTGTTTGCTGTGACGGAGAAAGGTTCTGTGCTCAGAAGTGGAGAGGTCAACTAGCACCCCAAGCTCCATTAGTACAGTTAATCCCAGTACTCCCCCCCCCCTCGGGTGATACATAGCATTCATCGATTGGTATTTCTTTTGTGTATTTTGTAGTTTTAAGAGCTTAGTTAAGGTGTTTTTTCCTAGGCGTAAGTATTTAGCTTTTGTGAGAGTGAGTGAGTGAGCGTCTCATTTAATTGATTTGAATTGTAACGTTAAATTTATTTTTTGTGATTAATAAATTTAACAGTTCTTTTCCTTGAGCTCAGTGTAAAGTAAAATCTTGTTTCATTTAATCCAAATTAAGCTTATTTTCCGTATAGCTCCTAGCTTGCATAGACGTTTTACTATTCATAACTGGTACTTAGACCAGTCTTGTTGTATTAACTTAATATCCGTTGTGCCACCTAGGAGTTAATGCACCAGCAAGGACCTGATATTGTTATTAGTATTAGTTATTTATTGTCAGGGGTGAAGTAACTTTCTCCAGAGGCTAACAGTACAGTAATTCAGCAATTGTGAGTAATTAGTCTCTGCTGTGTACTGTGGAGAAAGTTTATAAATTCTCGTTCTCAGAGAGTCGTGCGAAGAAGCAGCGTAAAGTAATCATTGCTTGATGTAGCAAGACAATCATTGTCTCTGCTCTTCAATATTATTGAACATTAATATCAATTAAATAATATTTAACCATTTATTTCAAAAAACACCGTGATATAAAAAAAAAAACCGTGACAATTGGCGACCTCATTCCAGGATATTAACTCCTAGCTCTAAAGCTATTCACGAGATAGTGCTCACTCATTCATATCTAGGTATTTATAATTAAAGTTTATAGGCACAAGTTTACTGGTGTTTACCGTTAATTTAGCAAGTGAGTTTTTGCTTTATTAATCAATAGAGTACTTAACTCTAGTTTATTCTTGGTAACGCCACACGATTTTATTCGTTTCTGGGAAGTCAGCGTACCCATTGTGTTTATTATTGAGTCTTCCCAGTCATTTACATTTTTGATTTATTCTTTGCCAGTTAACTGGATAAGACTGGTCACCACTAGCTTGTGTCTGTACTCTTTACTTGTGTTTATTAGTATTCGTCGCTAAGCAGTCAGTACTCAATTTCGGGTTGCTTAATAAATTAGCGCCATGGCTACCGCTGTATTTGTACAGGAAGCCAAAGATATGGGTCTCACAGACCCAGAGAAAATACAGAGTTACGTTCTCTCACGGTTCAATTACGAGCAAGAACGTGAGAAAGATGCTCGTGAAGAGCGTAGGATTCAGCGCGAATACGAGCGAGAACAGCGCGAACACGAGCAGAAACAACGCGAGCTCGAAAGTTAGAAAAAGAGCGAGAACAGCGCGAACACGAGCAGAAACAACGCGAGCTCGAGTTAGTACAAGAGCGAGAACAGCGCGAATACGAGCGTGAACAACGAGACAAAGAACGAGAACATGAACTTGAAGTGCTGAAGCTCAAGCGAGATTCCTTGGCTTCAGACACGTCTGGTGCAGTTGGTCCAAGCTCCACGAGCGTTCCCCTGCACATGTCTTGGCTACCCCACGCATCAAGCTTCCTTCATATAAGGAAAGCGAGCGAATCGAGCCGTACATAGCTCGTTTTGAGGACATGGCAGACATGTATCAACTGGATGAGGCAGCTGAGCGGCTTCAGTTTCTTAGCCTATTTGAGGGCCCTGCCCTCGATATTCTCCACAGAATTCGTGGAGACAATCTCACATATGAGATGATGAAAGCTGCACTCATTAAGGCGTATGGTCTCACAGTAGACGACGCCAAAGTTCAGTTCATGCGAGCTCGTCTCCAAGACAAGGAGACAGCTATTCAGTTCCTTGATCGTCTCACAGCTTACTTAAATGAGTGGATGGAGAAAGATGAAACTCCTTCCACGCGTGAGGGGATAATTGACCTTATGCTGCGTACACAGCTAGAGAGGTCGTGGCCTGCTGAGCTCATAGCACAGCTTAAGATCTGCCAGGTGAAAGATGCCAACCAAATGGCAGAGAAGGCTGACGCATTCTTTACTGCATACGGGTATCAAGCTCGTAAGCAAAACACCTGGAGCAGAAAAGATACTGCCAAGTCTGGGAAGCCTTCTCAGACTGAATCCCAGCAACAAGGTCATTCTCAGAGTAATGGCCAAGGTCCAAAACCGCAGTGGAAGGACCAGGGGCAAAACACTCAGAAACCTGAGTGGAAGAGGTACAACAAGTACCCTAACCAGCAGCAGTATCAGCCACGCAACCAACCGTCGAGACAAACTTTTTCACCACCAGCTCAAAAGAGGCAGGAAGCGAATGCAGCCTTCATTCCTCAGCAGCAGCCTGGTGGTCACGTCCCTACCAGTGTGGGTACTTCCCCACAGTTCACTAGTCCCACAGTGACAGTGAACCCCCCTCCACAGATGGCCAATGTTCCATCTTCCCAATATAACCCTCAAGGCACAATGTTTGCCACATCAATTCAGCAGCCTCATGAGTGGCTAGCTGCTTCCTCCACAGGCCCTCCCACAGGTGACAGTACCTTCCTTGTTCAGCCAGGGTTTGTGGGAGACATTCCTGTGAAGGTCCTCAGAGACAATGGTTCCTCAGGTTGCTCTGTTAAGCAGACTTTAGTTCGGCCTGAGCAGTATACAGGTCGACAGATCCATGCAAAGCATATTGATGGATCAGTGAGATTGTTCCCTGAGGCATGTATCCAGGTGGCATCTCCATTTTATACTGGTACGACACTTGCAGTTGTCATGCCAGAGCCTCTATTTGACTTTATAGTAGGCAATATTATTGGAGTCAAGGATAGTTGCTCCGATGACGCTACTCAGACTTCGGCTGCTGCGGTAACACGAGCCATGACTGAGGCTCCAGACTGTGTCACCCCAGTGATCATTGAATCGCCGCAAGATCTGATGTGTAGTCAACTTGTTGTACAAGGACAACATTCTGACCCGACACTTGCTGCCGTGCGGAACAAACAAAAGGGTCGAGTGATTAAGTATTCACGGGGAGGTCGAGCCAAGTTCCTTCGCAAACAAGGACGGCTCTACCGTGAGTCACGAACACCCGAGGGCGAGGTTCGACTGCAGTTTGTCGTTCCCGCCAAGTACCGCCTAGCAGTGTTACAATGGGGTCATTTTTCAGCCTCAGGAGGTCACCTGGGCAAAAGGAAGACCCAGGGCCGTATCCGAGCTGACTTTTTCTGGCCAGGGATGGGACGGGACATAGATAGTTTTGTCCGTTCCTGTAGTGTGTGTCAAAGTATCACCACTAATCAGGGACATGCCCTTCCTGTGCCATTTGTAACCACACCCGTAATCTCTGAGTCAGTTGAGAGACAGGGTAGTGGTGAAGTGGGTGCAGACCAGATGTCTCGCCCATTGGCCCCACAGGACACAGCATGTCCAGGGCCTGTACATACATATTATGTACCGTAGGTTAAGGGGAAAGTTGAGAGGCGACTTGAGGCTATGGAAGACCCAAGTTTGCACAAGGATTCTCAGCTTCCCGGTACTAATATAAGTATTGTACTGTAGGTTAAGGGGGAAGTTCGAGAGAGAACTCCGCAGTGACGACTTGAGGCTATGGAAGACCCAAGTTTGCACAAGGATTCTCAGCTCCCCAATACTAATATAAGTATTGTATTGTAGGTTAAGGGGGAAGTGAGAACTCTGCAGAGGCGACTTGAGGCTATGGAAGACCCAAGTTTGCACAAGGATTCTCAGCTCCCCGATACTAATATAAGTACTGTAGGTTAAGGGGGAGGTGAGAACTCCGCAGAGGCGACTTGAGGCTATGGAAGACCCAAGTTTGCACAAGGATTCTCAGCTCTCCGATACTAATATAAGTATTGTAGGTTAAGGCACAGGTTGAGGACCCGTGTGCGGTTCGAGGCTATGGAAGACCCGAGTTTGCACAGGGATTCTCAACTTGTCGAAACTAATCGTGTGCTATAATTAATGGCGACCTCGAATGTACGTCGTAGCACTGACTGCTAGGCAGAGAGAGTAATTGTAACATAATAAAATTTTGTCTCATTAACACTTTTGATGCTCCACCTCAATTGGTTTTGCAGGTTCAGCAATGGGTGTAGCAGTTTTGCTGTGCGGGCCAGCTGATTGTCTGCCGCACGCTGCCGCCTCTTCTCTGCCTTCGTCGTCGCCATATTATTATTTACTGTGTCATTTTACACGTAGGTACAGTTACACTACAACTGTCACACCTACACCGTGTATTACATACACCACGCTACACAACAATTAGTTGTCAGTGTAAATGTAGCGAATTTTCGCTCAGTTTGACCTGAGTACAGGATTTTCACCGTCGTCACGGAGTTTTTCCCTCAAGCTTGCTTCTATTAACGTAAATACGAGTTTTTTTTCGCTCACTGGCGACTGCGACTTTCTCCTGTAGCAGGATAGCACACACACCACAGTGTGAATCTTGTGTGAATGACTTAGGATGTGTCCATATATATATATATATTTATACACAAATTTTTTCCCATAAGGAAAAAAATTTAACTTTGTAAGGGCGTAATGTCACGAATCAATTCGCGACATTTCCCTTTTGTGAGAAGCCACGAACTATTAGTGGAAAACTCACTGTTTTTCGTTCAGTTAACCGCTCATTCGGACGGAAGCTTTGTCAAATCAGTTTTTCATTGTCATACGTGATCGTCTCTGTGTGAGACATTAGCACTTCCGATGAGCGATTGTTTTGGGCGCGTTTCGCTCACTCGACCGTTAGAAAATACGGCCTAGTGCTCCGCCTTTCTTTCCCACGATTTGAATTCAGTCTAGTGTTTGCTGTGACGGAGAAAGGTTCTGTGCTCAGAAGTGGAGAGGTCAGCTAGCACCCCAAGCTCCATTAGTACAGTTAATCCCAGTACTCCCCCCCCCCTCGGGTGATACATAGCATTCATCGATTGGTATTTCTTTTGTGTATTTTGTAGTTTTAAGAGCTTAGTTAAGGTGTTTTTTCCTAGGCGTAAGTATTTAGCTTTTGTGAGAGTGAGTGAGTGCGTCTCATTTAATTGATTTGAATTGTAATGTTAAATTTATTTTTTGTGATTAATAAATTTAACAGTTCTTTTCCTTGAGCTCAGTGTAAAGTAAAATCTTGTTTCATTTAATCCAAATTAAGCTTATTTTCCGTATAGCTCCTAGCTTGCATAGACGTTTTACTATTCATAACTGGTACTTAGACCAGTCTTGTTGTATTAACTTAATATCCGTTGTGCCACCTAGGAGTTAATGCACCAGCAAGGACCTGATATTGTTATTAATATTAGATATTTATTGTCAGGGGTGAAGTAACTTTCTCCAGAGGCTAACAGTACAGTAATTCAGCAATTGTGAGTAATTAGTCTCTGCTGTGTACTGTGGAGAAAGTTTATAAATTCTCGTTCTCAGAGAGTCGTGCGAAGAAGCAGCGTAAAGTAATCATTGCTTGATGTAGCAACACAATCATTGTCTCTGCTCTTCAATATTATTGAACATTAATATCAATTAAATAATATTTAACCATTTATTTCAAAAAACACCGTGATATAAAAAAAAAACCGTGACAGGGAGGTACAAAAAAAAACTCACACACCCACAGGAGCAAGCAGAAAAACACGACCATTTTCCTGACTCAAAAATAAGGGGGGACTAATAAAGACATACACACACACACACACACACACACACACACACGAGTCCATACACAAGCCATCACACGCACATATTCTGTACATGCAGACACAGAATCGCAATACAACCCCTGTGTGTGTGTGTGTGTGTCCCTCTCTCTCTTTCTCTCTCTCTCTCTCTCTAACGCCCCCAGCTGTCCCGTATGCCTGCAAGGACGTGTTTTGATGCGGTGGTGGTGGTGGTGCTCTTGTTGATGTTGTTGTGGTGATGTTGTTGTTTTGCGGTGGCGTATTGTTGTTTGCCGCGACGGAGGGAAGGTTGGCCTGTTTTGTGATGTTTTGCGTGTGTGTGTGTGTGTGTGTGTGTGTGTGTGTGTGAGAGAGAGAGAGAGAGAGAGATTAATACGGAGAGTGTCGGGAGGAGAAAGCACCCAGCCACAACCGTGTCAGCCTCGACTACTTTAGAGGTGTGTGTGTGTGTGTGTGTGTGTGTGTGTGTGTGTGTGCTGGCGACCGTATATCTATAAAGTAAATGTTTATTGTGTTTAGTCCTTTTAATTCGGTGATAGTTTGTCGTGGAATTGTAATGTTCAACTCAGACACTTAAAATGACGTCCGATATTCTTATTATTACCACACTATTTCCCTCAGTCCTCTAAAATTATCAATGTAAGGAGAGGGCGTGATGCAGACTATCTTACCCTATTTTTCGAAGCGACATCCTTAAGTGTAAGAAAGTGGTTAAGTGTAGCAAAAATAAAAATAAACAAACACATCATCGTACTGATAGAATTAAAGGACATGTTTATACTCTATTATTTAAGGCGCTTTTAATATCAGAGTGTTTATTGTGAATGTATATGCTGATGTTTTTAATTTATAAGTGGGTGTTTAGTAAATGGTATGCTTATAGTCAATGTTTATAATGGAGTGTTTACAATGTTAAACGTCTACCATCACCAGACTCAACATGTTTACACTAATTTATTGCTAGGAATATGAGGTGTTTCAAGAATTCGGTGTTCAATGCCAATGTTTATCTTCCAGCATCAACAGCATATCTCCATTAATACTGCCATTATCTCCCTCACCGCTCTAGTAACAAATATTTCCATCAATATTGTTCTCTCCCTCACGGCTAGCAAGCATTTATTTTAACTATCATCACTAACACCAAACTATTATCACCACCACCACTCTCATCTCTCCTCCCTCACCGTCACCTCCATCTTCATCATCACTACAGCTACCGTCATTAGCACGTCCCTCATCACTCAGCGTCATCATTCCATCCTCATCACCATATTTATACATCCACCGCCACCACTACCATCATCACCGTCAATAACATCACCATTCCACTCTTAAGCATCACTACCTTTTCTCTCATCACCATTATGATCATCACTACTGCCCCACCATCACTATAATCATCACTATCTCCACCACCATCACCATCATTAAGAGTAATATGTGGGCCTCCTGACTCAAAGTAAATACAGCGTCCCTCTCCACCACCACCACCACCACCACCACTAACTCTCATTACTGTCCCCCCACTCCATCATCACCATCACCACCACCACCAACATTATCAAGATCATCACTACCACCATCACAGTCTCCACCTCTACATCACCACCACCACCACCACCATTATCAAGATCATCACTACCACCATCACAGTCTCCACCTCTACATCACCACCACCACCAACATTATCAAGATCATCACTACCACCATCACAGTCTCTACCTCTACATCACCACCACCACCAACATTATCAAGATCATCACTACCACCATCACAGTCTCTACCTCTACATCACCACCACCACCACCAACATTATCAAGATCATCACTACCACCATCACAGTCTCTACCTCTACATCACCACCACCACCAACATTATCAAGATCATCACTACCACCATCACAGTCTCTACCTCTACAGCACCACCACCACCACCGCCATCATCTAATGTAAACGCCTTTAATCTTAGGCTCCCTGACTCACACAAGAGGTAAACACTCTCTCTCTCTCTCTCTCTCTCTCTCCTCGCGACAAATGGAGGGGTAATGAGAGAAAGCAGAAATGTAGAGAAACTAGAGAAATGAGTTGGGGGTTGAAGACGCGGAAGGAAGTGAAGTGGAGGAGCGAAAAGGATGATGAGAGTGTGGAGGAAGGAATTAGAGAAGAATTGAGAGATGGACTGGACAGAGGTTTCCAGGCTTTGCTTCTCTTATATCTGACTCGTAAAATACATATACTGATCCTATTCTTGTCTGCAACGGTCTACAATTTAACTAGAGGTCCTTTGTTTTTCACTTTCTTTGGACTTAGGGTGGAGGAATGGAGAGAATGGAGGGAGAGAGGTGGAGGAGTGAAGAGAGCGGACGGATGGAGGTGGAGAAGTGGAGAGAGCTGAGACAAGAGGTGGAGGAATTAGAGAACGGAGGGACAGAGGTGGAAGAATGGAGAAAATGGAGGGAGAAGGGTGGAGGAATGGAGAGATGAGAAGACAAGATTGTGAAGAGGCGAAGTGAATGAACAAAAAAGAAGAGACAACGAACAGGGGGTGAAGAAGGAAGGGAAGAAGAGATAACATGGAAACAGAACACCAGCAGGTTATAGTGAAGGGAGGAATACACAGAGAGGGACACTGGAGACAAGAGAGACTGGATAAAAGGAAGGGGAAAAAAAAAGACAGGCCTGTTACTCCACATGGCACCTCGGACCAGAAAACTAACAGGCATTTATGCGTGAAAACAGGTGTTCATACGTATTAAGGCTGACGACTGTTTTGATATATTGAAAATAATAATCAGCTAAGGGAAGGAAGGAAGAAAAGAAGACAGGCAGGCAGGCAGGCAGGCAGGCAGAAAGGGAGGGAGCGAGGGAGGGAGAGAGGGAAGAAAGAAAAAAAAAAAGGGAGCAAGGGGAAAAAAAAAAAAAAAAAAACTGAAGAACAGGGCCCGCGGTAACAAAACAAAACAAAAATCTATATATATATTATTATTTACTGTCCGTCTACATCTATCTGCCTGTTTCATCATTTTCGTTTTATATTTCTTTGGTCTACCGTTTTTCCTTGTGTCTATCAAACTTACAGGATTTATAAACGCTCCCTCGCTTTTTTAATATTTTTCTTTTTCAAATTTTCTGTCTCGGAATACTCTCTCTCTCTCTCTCTCTCTCTCTGTTTCCCCTTCCATCACTCTCCCTTCTGACCCTTACCCTACCTTCCCATAATTCCTCCTCTCCCATTTTCCCTCTCTTTCCCTCCCCTCCCCCCTTCGCACCCATTACCACCTCCATCACTCTGCCTTTATTTCCACCATTGCCTGGGCTAATGGGAGGGGGGGAGGCCTAAAAACCATTAACACAGATCTGGTAATTGAGACTAATAGGCCCATCATATACATAATACACAGTCACTCCCCTTTAATTATGCAGGTTATCGCCCATACATCTACGAGTAAAGAGAAAAATGGCAGGATCTGTGGAGTTTACATTGTTTTTCAGTATTTTTTCCCAATGTACTTTCAAAAGGTATAGCCATCAAAAGCGTGTTATATTTTCATTCACCTCTAGCCTTTAACCACATGACGTCTATTTTAATTTCTTCATAGTACCATTAAATTACTTCTTTCGGCTTAGGATAATATTTCCGGACTGGGGGGATCAAATATAACCTTCAGAAACCTTGAAATATAACCTTCAGAAACCTTGAAATATAACCTTCAGAAACCTTGAAATATAACCTTCAGAAACCTTGAAATATAACCTTCAGAAACCTTGAAATATATCCTTCAGAAACCTTGAAATATATCCTTCAGAAACCTTGAAATATAACCTTCAGAAACCTTGAAATATAACCTTCAGAAATCTTGAAATATAACCTTCAGAAACCTTGAAATATAACCTATAGAAACCTTGAAATATAACCTTTAGAAACCTTGAAATATAACCTTCAGAAACCTTGAAATATAACCTTCAGAAACCCTGAAATATAACCTTCAGAAACCTTGAAATATATCCTTCAGAAACCTTGAAATATATCCTTCAGAAACCTTGAAATATATCCTTCAGAAACCTTGAAATTTAACCTTCAGAAACGAGTTGGTTTGACTCCTGGGTGGACGTAGCAAGAATGGAATAAGAACGCCATCGGACTGAAGGGGTTAGTTATAGATGACAGTCCATACATCCTTAAAAAAAAAATCAAAACAAAAACGCACCTGCAGCACTGATTTTGCTCTTAATATATATATATATATATATATATATATATATATATATATATATATATATTATGTTCTCTGCCTCCCCTCAGCTGAACAAAATCGTCTCACATTTAATGGAGTACATAACTAGAACCGTCGCGATCAAGAGGCTATTAAAAGCTACCTCGATTGACCTTTTTACGCGGCAGTCGAATTTAAGGCTGATATTCTACTTAAAATCTGGACACCTTTAAAAAGATCGATATAATTGGTGAAATGGCCAGGGACGAAAAGTGTGCCTAATTTTTGGATTGTCATAAACTGAACTGATTTTTTTTCCTCATCGACGTAATCTTATAAAAAAAAAAAAAAATGATAAAGTCGATGGTGTAGGGGTGCTGCGGAGATCATTTAGTATTTAATAATTTTTAGCTAATTTGTGCGAGTCAAAAATTAAAGGAAATGGCTGAGGACGAAAAGAGCAGCGAAAAATGAGAGAGAGAGAGAGAGAGAGAGAGAGAGAGAGAGAGAGAGAGGTGGGGGGTAACAAGTATTTGTTTAACAATAATTCATAACCATCATCATCATCATCATCACCATAATCATCAATTTTATCCTTCTCACCTAATGACTGAAAAAAATACTTATTAAATGAACGAATAAACACACATACTGTACACACACACACACACACACACACACACACACACATCCCTGAGGTAAAACAAGGCGATAGTTCAGAG
Source organism: Coenobita brevimanus (assembly GCF_032717465.1). Taxonomy (NCBI): domain Eukaryota; kingdom Metazoa; phylum Arthropoda; class Malacostraca; order Decapoda; family Coenobitidae; genus Coenobita; species Coenobita brevimanus. Next base: position 18,137,279 of record NC_137040.1, on the reverse strand, counting down.
CTCCATTGGTTGTGCAAATTTTTTAAAAGACTGCACTCTCACCTCTGGCATTCCAGTAATTTATGCAAGTCACCTACAGTCTCCGATTTCAACCACTGGCGCGTCCTCTGTTTTTTTTCGGCGCAAATGTGTGTGTGTGTGTGTGTGTGTGTGTGTGTGTGTGTGTTATACTAACTCAATCCCATATTTTTATTCTACTAAGTGGCTATTTCTTTTTTTACTTATTTCTATTCATATATTTTCGTCTGAATGTTATTTTCCTGGTCTCCATGTATTCCGTTCAATTATATTATTATTCTTGTGCTTACCATTACTATTAAATAAGTTGTAAAGGCCACAACCTAACTTACTGTGCATAGTTTTAATTCTTTACATTATATATGTCTGTCTATCTATATACCTACCTACCTACCTATCTATCTATCTGTCTATCTACCTATCTATTTGTAGTTTAATGCCGCATCAACCACCCAACCTCAAAGTCTTCCATCCTTTAAACCATCCACCCAACTTTCCACTGAACCCTCCAACCCTCCACCATCTCCCTATCAAACCATCCACCTACCCATCAATAAACCATCCACAACTTGCTTTCCAACCATCCCCTAAACTATATTAATTCAGTGAACCATTCAACCACCCATACATCTTCAAAACCATCCATCCAACCATCCATCTTCAGAACTTTCCATTCTACAGTGTAATTTATTCGACAACCTACTTCATTATATATCCACATCAACTATCCATCCATCCATCAACTCCACACCCAACCATCCATTCATCAAAAAACCATACACATCCTCTTGCATTCCCGCCATCCACCCCAGCCACTATATTAACATTTCACCTTTAAAACCATCCAACCATCCATCCAAACCTAACCATCCATCCAACCATCCAAACCTAACCATCCATCCAACCATCCAAACCTAACCATCCATCCAAACCTAACCATCCAACCATCCATCCACACCTAACCAACCAACCGTCCATCCACACCTAACCATCCATCCACACCTAACCATCCAAACCTAACCATCCAACCATCCATCCAAACCTAACCATCCAACCATCCATCCAAACCTAAACATCCAACCATCCATCCACACCTAACCATCCAACCGTCCATCCACACCTAACCATCCAACCATCCATCCACACCTAACCATCCAACCATCCATCCACACCAAACCATCCATCCACACCTAACCATCCAACCGTCCATCCACACCTAACCATCCATCCACACCTAACCATCCAACCATCCATCCACACCTAACCATCCAACCATACATCCAAACCTAACCATCCAACCATACATCCAAACCTAACCATCCAACCATACATCCAAACCTAACCATCCAACCATACATCCAAACCTAACCATCCAACCATCCATCCAAACCTAACCATCCAACCATCCATCCAAACCTAACCATCCAACCATCCATCCACACCTAACCATCCAACCATCCATCCAAACCTAACCATCCATCCAAACCTAACCATCCAACCATACATCCAAACCTAACCAACCAACCATCCATCCAAACCTAACCATCCAACCATACATCCACACCTAACCATCCAACCATACATCCAAACCTAACCATCCAACCATACATCCACACCTAACCATCCAACCGTCCATCCACACCTAACCATCCAACCATACATCCACACCTAACCATCCAACCATACATCCAAACCTAACCATCCAACCATACATCCAAACCTAACCATCCAACCATACATCCACACCTAACCATCCAACCATACATCCACACCTAACCATCCAACCATACATCCACACCTAACCATCCAACCATACATCCAAACCTAACCATCCAACCATACATCCACACCTAACCATCCAACCATACATCCAAACCTAACCATCCAACCATACATCCAAACCTAACCATCCAACCATACATCCAAACCTAACCATCCAACCATACATCCACACCTAACCATCCAACCATACATCCAAACCTAACCATCCAACCGTCCATCCAAACCTAACCATCCAACCGTCCATCCACACCTAACCATCCAACCATCCATCCAAACTAACTATCCATCCACACCTAACCATCCAACCATCCATCCAAACTAACCATCCAACCATCCATCCAAACTAACCATCCAACCGTCCATCCAAACCTAACCATCCAACCGTCCATCCAAACCTAACCATCCAACCGTCCATCCAAACCTAACCATCCAACCGTCCATCCCTCGGCCCCAAACACCTAACCATCCAACCGTCCATCCCTCGGCCCCAAACACCTAACCATCCAACCATCAATAAACCATCCAGATCCTCTTGCCTTCGTCGCCTCTTGTTTTAATAAGTTTTGCATTAAGTCGCTTTCCACAATCCTCTTCTCTCCCCTTTCCTCTCCCCCTTCCCCCTCCACTTCTCTCTCCAGGTGGTAATACTCTCCTGGTGGAAGCTAAGATCCCCCCACACCCCCTCTTCCACCTCCACCTCCGCCTCCACCTCTCCTCTTATAAGCATTACCACATTCCTCCTTTCTCTGCCAACTTCCTGATTTTCTTCATATTTTAATGCCCTTACCTCACACGTCCTCTCTCTCTCTCTCTCTCTCTCTCTCTCTCTCTCTCTCTCTCAACTTAGATAAGAACTTAGAGAGCTCCGACGTGCAATATCCGCAACACTGGAGACTAACAGACAACTTAGACACACACACACACACACACACACACACACACACACACCAAAGAAAAATTAACCTGTACTCTCAACACGTCCACAAATGTTCAGCTTTAAAACAGTCAATTTCAGTCTGAACGTCCACCCACGTCTTCACTCTTCGCTTTCTCTCACCTATGAATTTCAGACTTTAACATACACTGCGTCCTGGCATCTCAAAGTGAATGGATCCTACTTTGCCTTCCTTTTTATCTATCTTTTTATCAATCTACAGTCTACTGAGATGATATGTTAAGGCTGTCTCCTTCAATCTTTAATTCGCTGACACTTTTATATCCATGACTCCAGACAGGGTGTGTGTGTGTGTGTGTGTGTGTGTGTGTGTGTGTGTGTGTGTGTGTGTGTGTGTGTGTGGTACTGCAGAGCTAACTAGTGCACATGTCTCTTCACGAACCACATTTTTAGGGGTAAAGAATATTATAAATGAAATTAAAACAACAGCGACTTATCGACCAATTATCAGTTACTGCTCAGATAATCACAATTCTTATATAATATTCGGTTTCAGAGTTCCTGTCGCCTCTCCTGCTTTTCTCGCCTTGCACTTGGAAAATCAGTGAGGTGGATCCGTAGCAACCGACATTAACTAGTTTATTTGGCCTTAGATCAGTGTCATAAGTGTCGTATGTGGAAATGCCAGACTGATTTTCAAAGGCCATGGAGAAAGAGGAGGCCAGGTGACCAAGACAGCTGTAGGATTAGCTCTACTACTCCTACACCATGTAAAGCCAGGCGATTATATTCATCACTGATCGAGTCACAGGAGCCTAAGAGATAACCGTCCTATTATTACCCGTCCCCGCCCAAGAGGGGCTAGGGGACGGGTATTGATTTCACTCGGATTGCCTGTTTGTCTCAGTACGCATGTCTGTTAACAACTTGACGCGAAAGCTACTGGTGCGATTTTGACTACAATTAGAGGGATGATGGGCTATGACCTTCTGATTACCTGATTAAATTTTGGGCCAAACTGGGCCCAGGCCCAGGCTGTAGGCTCAAAAAAAAAAGAAAAAAAAAATGCTTTATTCGCCTTAATTCCTTTCAAATTCGTCATATCGACATGAAACCAAAACCTAAAGGTGCATCTTTCACATGTGCATCCTACAACATGCTTCTTTACATCAGAGGGATCACCCCCCAGTTGGCGGTAGGTTGGGTCAATGTCAGGTGGGTCGAGCCTAAAATTTGAAATGGGCATAAAATCGTCGATTTTCACCCGATTTACTCCAAATATGATAAGTGACATCTTTGAATAGATATCCTGTTGTGAATGTTACATAGCGACAAGTGGATTCTGTAGGAAACACACAGGTGAGCGGCTGGAGTTTATTCTCTAACGTTTCGACCAGAGGCCTTTATCAGAGACAATGCTACATTCGAAGGTTAGAGAATAAACTCCAGCCTCCCACCTGTGTTTTTCCTAACCTGCCTATAGAATATCCTGTTGTGTTTATACGCCAGCACTAAAATGACTGCCGGGAACGGGTTTGCTGTGCCTTGGCACCGCTTGTCGTTAAAGACTTTTTGCATCAAGCTCCAATACACTGTTCTTAAAAATATATATTACGGTTACAGTTAGCCATGCATTTCTTGAGACAACAGATTTACTATTAATGTCACGACTATGTACGATTCCGAATCTTTTCCATGTAAATAATACAACTCCGATTTTTTAACTTCCACGTAGGTATATAACGCAACTCCCACATCTTGATACACTTGTGGCACAGGCTGCTCGGTTGGACCTTGAAAGATATATGGCAAAACTTCCTCGCGTACGTTTTACAGCAGAGACAAACGGCAAAGCTTACTCATACACCTCGGGGGGAGGGGTATAGATATACAGCAAAACTTACACAGGAGGGGCAGTATTACACCGATATATGCGAGTTGTGGAAGGTTATATACAGCAAAACTTACGTCAGAGGAACAATATGATACACACGTGCTCGTACTGGAAGGTCAGGTTTGTTTCAGGCAGACCGTGAAATCAGTCACGTCGAGAAACGGCTGTCTAGTGAGCTACATTCAGTTTAGGCTGAGTCAGTTTAGTCATGATTTACGGCTGAGTTTGGCTATACTGGATTTGATTAGTTATCATCAGACTAGAAAACACTGAGTCGGGTGTATTGTTGTAAGCTGCAGCTGAGGTATGAATAGTGTAGATTCAGATTAAAAACCTATATTGTTAATTTCGTTTTGATTTTTTTTTTTTTTTTTCGTTCAGTTTCGGTGTTCACGCCCGCATACACGTAAACCTACCCACATCTAATCTAAATTACTTTGTTGCACTGAATGTCTAGCCATGTCACAATGCTACTGATTTCACAATCTCCCTGCAGTACGGTATATAGAGCAAAAACGTAACACAAGGAGGCCATGTTAAAGCCAAACATGTAAGTTACCCAAACATGCAAAGTTCAAGTAAAGTTATACACAACAAAAACTTACACAAGAGTGGCCATACAAAACCGACACATGTACGTTGAGGGGAGTTAAGGGGGCAAGTTGGCACATCTGGGCTGGCAAATAATCGGTGTGAAGTTGTGTAATAAGGAGTAGAGGCGTGTCATTACTCACATCATTACCACAAACTTCAACTCCTGCCCTCGTCTACCAACCCTGCCTGACGGAAATGAGGCATAAAGTGAGGAGGTGAGTGCTGGAGATGATGGCACGTGTGGGAAGGGGGGGTGGGGTGAAGAGAGAGGAGGGGGGGGTTGGGAAAAGAAAGGGTGAGTGTGGGCTTGGTAGGGAAGGTCGGGAAAGGGGGTACTGGAATGGGTAGGAGGAGGAAAAGGAGATGTGGGGGAGATGTGAGGGAAAGAAGGCTTTTGGATGGCTAAATGAGGGAGCGGTATGGAAGGGGACAGGGAGAGGTATGGAAGAGGGAAGGGAGGGGTATGGTAGGAGGGAAAGGAGGGGTATGGAAGAGGACAGGGAGAGGTATGGAAGAGGGAAGGGAGGGGTATGGTAGGAGGGAAAGGAGGGGTATGGAAGAGGACAGGGAGAGGTATGGAAGAGGGAAGGGAGGGGTATGGTAGGAGGGAAAGGAGGGGTATGGAAGAGGACAGGGAGAGGTATGGAAAAGGGAAGGGAGGGGTATGGTAGGAGGGAAAGGAGGGGTATGGAAGGGGACAGGGAGAGGTATGGAAGAGGGAAGGGAGGGGTATGGTAGGAGGGAAAGGAGGGGTATGGAAGAGGACAGGGAGAGGTATGGAAGAGGGAAGGGAGGGGTATGGTAGGAGGGAAAGGAGGGGTATGGAAGAGGACAGGGAGAGGTATGGAAGAGGGAAGGGAGGGGTATGGTAGAAGGGAAAGGAGGGGTATGGAAAAGGACAGGGAGAGGTATGGAAGAGGGAAGGGAGGGGTATGGTAGAAGGGAAAGGAGGGGTATGGAAAAGGACAGGGAGAGGTATGGAAGAGGGAAGGGAGGGGTATGGTAGGAGGGAAAGGAGGGGTATGGAAGAGGACAGGGAGGGGTATGGAAGAGGGAAGGGAGGGGTATGGTAGGAGGGAAAGGAGGGGTATGGAAAAGGACAGGGAGAGGTTTTACTGCTGTTAGTATCAAAACAGACAACATACTTTTGGCGGTCCACTACTGAAAAGATGGTGATGGCAACTCACTAGTTTTATGAGTCAATGAAAAAAAAAAAAAACTGAAAAAAATAACATTGCATTTCGCTTTACATGAAACAATTAGCAACAATGCAAAATGGTCAAACTTAATTATTTTCAATCATGTATTTTGATAATGAGTCCAACACTGGGATGTGCTTTCCTCTACACCAGAGATTCACAAACATTTCCTGTCATTCCCCATTTCAGCCAGAAAATTTTAGATGATTCCCCCATTACAAAGAGGGAATTTTCTCCCCATTTGGGAGGTATTTCAAATGATTAGATTCAATAATTAATTATCTCCCATTAAATGGTACTGTTTAGCTTGTTACAGCAAAATATCAAGCGGTATTACAGAGATCTTTGCAAAGTTCAAAGAATATTTTAGAGATTGTATGCTTTTATGCAGGATGATGATAACTGGGGCCAAAATTCTGACCTTACTCATACAAAGCACAAAGTAAAAGCCAAAAATCACTTCACCATAAAATATATCAAATCTATAACCAACACACCAAAAACACTACTTTGGTCATTTTAGTTTCATCTGCTAATATCCTCATGGAATGTCCAAATTCCCCCCATGGTGGAATTCCCCTCATTTAGGAACCCCTGCTCTAAGCCCTCTCAGTTTTCAAAGTACGGCCGTAACCTTTTCAACCTAAGGGATGTCATAAAAAATAAATGTAAATAAACCTGAAAAAAAAAAAAAATGAAAGGGTGATTTTGTTTTTCTAGTGCCCCAAGACATACAACAATGATCCCTCTTCATTTCTGGGCACTAAAAAAAAAAAAAAAAAAAAAAAAATCTTATATTCCACACATCTTTTAGGAGAGACCTATTATTGGAGACGTCTTAAGTGAATGGATTAAAACTTAATAGGTTAAAAACGATCGCCATTATTCGCTTTGATAAGATGGTTCAATATTTTTCTTTCACTGTCGCTACACGAATCTATTCAGCGTATGAAAGATATCTCGAAGTAATGAGGTTTACTGTAGATCATTTTGCCTGTAAACACTTCAGTAGTTTGACGTCCCTTAACAATATACTCTTGCTATTTTTCAGACTAGTTCATTCAGCTCAGATTTTCGAATTGTAGAGGTAAGATAAAGCCCTTAACTATTACCCCCCTTTATCGGTAGGGTGCTCGTGGGATGAAGAAAATTTACTTGGTGCTGAAAAAACACACATTAACACACACACACACACACACACACACACACACACACACACACAAACGACGACCTTAGGGAGAAAGAGTTAGATTTTGCAGTTCTTCCTCCCTCTAATTCCTTCAACGTCATTCTTCTCACTTAAGCATCACAGTGAATCTCAATTATTGCTTACGACACTACTACTTCACTTACGAATACTTCCTAAAAATACCCCTCCAACCTACAATTCCTCTCCAACCTCCCAGAAGTCCCCCTCCACCCCCTTTCCATCTCAATACCTCTAAACGCCCCTTCTCCTTCCAAGCACCTTGCCTCCTTCAAATCCCCTCCAATATCTCGTATCTCCTCCAAATTTTCCTCCACACAGTCTCAACCCATATCCCCTCCAACCCCTTCCCTCCTCCAAATCCCCCTTCTCTTTCGCCCTTCCGAATACCTCCATCTCCCCCCCTCCTTCCTCTTCCTTTCCCTCCCCTCAGCTAATATCCCCTTCAACCCCTTCCCTCCTCCAAAGCTCCCTTCCCTTTGCCCTTCCAAACTCCTCCATCTTTCCCACCCCCTTCCTTTCCCTCCCCCAGCTAAATCCAGTAACGCCTTGGCGGAATAAAGGGCCAACTTTTATCAACTTCACAGTGAAACATAGTAAAGGAGACGCATGGATCTGTGCAGGAAAGGGGGAAGGGGTGAAAAAAGGGGGAGGAGGAGGAAAAGTGGTTGGAGAGAGAGAGAGAGAGAGAGAGAGACAGACAGACAGACAGACAGACAGAGAAAGAGAGAGAGAGAGAGAGAGAGAGAGAGAGAGAAACTTCTGGCACGGTGCAGAGCCAAGGATCAAAGAACCTGGATCAAGCTAATACAAATGTCTGGGTTCATTTGTGACTGTGTGTGTGTGTGTGTGTGTGTGTGTGTGTGTGTGTGTGTGTGTGTGTGTAACAGTGACATCGAGGCGACTCCCGTGTTCCCTACATCACTACCACAACCACCCTGACCCCCCTGACCCCTGACCTTCCACCCCCTTGCCCCCTGACCTTCCTCCCCCTCAATACTGCACCCACCTCTATTATTTCAGTCCAGCAGTGTCGTTGAGAGGGGCTTTGTGTGTCAGACGGGTTGCACTGTGATTGGCCAGAAACTGCAGACTGTACGAATTTGCTGTGTTAATATTCGCCCTCTTGACTAGTACATTTGTCTGCTGTGCTCATATACGTCTGCTTGATTACTCTGCTGTGTTAATACTCGTGTACGCCGCCTTGACTGTAATGATCTGCCGAGTTATAATAGGCCATAATATATTTCTGCGACTCTATACATAAATACTGATCCACTTCATGACGATACATTATGACACTGAGCAGCATCAATCGAAATGCTACAATAACCATCTTTGAAATCGCCCCAAATTTTCAGAATATAATCCCATGAGTTCCATACATGCTTTGGCTGAAAAGTGCAGCGATATTACTGTTTGCAAAAATACATTACAACAAAGAAATGAGAAGAGAAAAAGAAATGAGATGAATGCATAATTGGAATGTACAATAAATAAACAGTAAAAAGGAAGACCACTACTACTACTACTACTACTATTACCACTACTACTGCTATCACTAATAATAATAATAAGAAGAAGAAGAAGAAAAGAAGAAGAAGAATAGTAATAGTAAATCTATCTATTGCCAGACGCCTTAATCCCGTACGGGATGGCCACAAACAAATCGCCTCCACGTCGCCCTGTCCCCCGCCATTTCACTGCCCTGCTCCCAACTCACACCCCCCTCTCTCATATACCTCTTCACTCCATCCCTCCATCTCATCCTCGGCCTCCCCCTCCCTCTCCCCCCCTCCACCTCACACACACTCTCCTCGTCAGTCTCTCACCCTCCATCCTTTCCACATGGCCAAACCACCTCAGTGTGTTCCTCCTAACGCTTCCTATCACATCCATATCCACACCACAACGCTCCTTTATATCCTCATTTGTCAACGTGTCTCTCCATGTGACGCCACAGGCTCCTCTTAAATAACTCATTTCCACTGCTCTCACTCTTGACTTGTGTCCTTCCAACAACGTCCAAGCTTCACTTCCATACGTTAGTGTTGGTATCACAATACTGTCATGTAGTAATTTTTTCAATTCCATGCTCACTTCCCTGTTTCTTATCACTACTTTCAAGGAACCAGCAACCTTTCTTCCCTGCTGTACCCTTTCAAGCACTTCACCCTCCAAACTTCCATCCTTACTCATCACACTACCCAAATACTTAAACGCACTCACATTTTCCATTTCCTCATCATCCAACCTCACTGTACATTCACTGACTTCACCTTTCTCAAATAATGCAAGCCTTCATAGCAAAAAACAGTCTCCCCCCTTGGAATATATATATATATATATATATATATATATATATATATATATATATATATATATATATGAGGAAGAGGACCCATCAAGAGACTAGTGCAAAAAATACCATCTAATAAACGAGCCCAAACACTGAGTCTCTCTCTCTCTCTCTCTCTCTCTCTCTCTCTATTTTTTCTACTCATCCATCCATCCGTAAAACCTACCCCCCCCCTCCTTAGCCCCTCATCCCCCTTCTCTCTCTCTCTCTCTCTCTTTCCCTCCCCTTAACCTCTTTTTTTTTTCCCCTCCCTTACTCCTTTCCCTCATATCCACGAGAGAGAGAGAGAGAGAGAGAGAGAGAGAGAGAGAGAGAATTTTCCCCAAGAGCGGGTGCCAAAGTTTTCAACTCGGCCAAGACCAAATTTTCTAATTAAACCTTTACGGCCACAACCTCACCTTCTCTTTGGCTACTTTTAATGCAGCTGGTTTTGAGACACCACTACCAAGAGACTGAATGGCCAACAGGAGAGGAGTGATGATGATGATGATGATGATGGTACCAAGAGACTGAATGGCCGACAGGAGAGGAGTGGTGGTGATGATGATGATGATGATGATGATGATGAACACGGCGGGATAATCGGTTCAGTGGTTCAGGATACAGTGGTTAATTAGCCAGATGGCTGATGATGACGACGACAACGACGACGACAACGACGACGACGACGACGATGATGATGGCGACCAAGCATGGGTAATGGGTTAAATGGTTCAGTATATAATGGATAATCAGTGTGTGTGTGTGTGTTGTCTTGGTGTACTGTTGGATGATGGGTTAACTGAATGGAGTGGCTAACTGGTTAATTAGTTTGAACAATATGCGGTTTTCTATTTGTTAATGGCTTGGTATGGTGGGTAACTAATTTGAGTGGTTAATTTGCTCACTGGTTCCAGACTAGGTGGTTAATTTACTTCAGATGGTTCACTGGTTAATTAGCCTTGGGTATGTACTTACTGGCTCGGGCTAGTGGATAACTGACTCGGGTGGTTAATTTGGTAGATGGTTGCAAATACGGTGGTTAATTGCCTTCAGATGGTTCACTGGTTAACTGGCTTATGTCATTTACTGATTACTTTAATGGCCTGTAATGGTGGTTTCCTAACTCCGGTGGCTAATCAGTTGGCTTCAGATCAGGTCGTTAAGTGCCCATGGATGGTTCATTGGTTAATTGGCTTGGGTATGTAATTTTGGGGGTTAATTGGAGGACAAGTGACTCCGAAAATGACAGCTTGGTTAACTGGCTCAGGGGATGACAGGGGCAGACAAGAGATGACTAGTGTGTTGGATCGCCTGGCTAACTATACTCCTTTTACTCTAACTTGGCCTAAAATTGCCATCTCTCCGTCTTGAATGCCGAGTTGCGACAATAGATCAACCCTAGAATATGGTGCTAGTCACGAAGAAGTGCTATGCAAAAAAGGATCGTCATGCCGTGGTAGTCTTTTTCTGCCACTCAGCACCATGAAATAAAACTGCAAACGGACGAAAATCTGGGTCAACTTACGGTGAAAGGAGTATAGGTCATAGGAGCGTCTTGAAGATATGTTGGCGGGTCTTGAGAAATATTAGTAAAGTCTTAACGAAACTGCTTCCTTTACTACCAGGGTAATAAATCTTAATAAACTCGTCCAGTACGAGCAACAATAAAGTTACATTAGCAGCTACGTCATTGGAGTGAAGGGATTTATGGTTAATTAAAGAAGGGAAGGTTAACTGGGTACTTGGTCTGAAGGGGTTGATGGGCTAATTGGCTCAGGGACTGGTGATTTAAGTTAACCGGATTGTGATGGTTGAGATGTTAACCGATTAAGAGGATTGGGATGACAAGGGGATTAGATTCTCTCTCTCTCTCTCCCCATCACCTTCCATCTTTCCCTCCCTCCACATCTCCCTCCGTCCTTGCTCTCCCTCCCTCCATTCTCGTTTGTCTTTCTGTCCCTCTTCCACCCACTCTCTTTTTCTCCCGTTTTTTTTTGCCTTTCTCCCTTCATCCTCAGACCCTCCCTCTCTCTCTCCGCTTTCGTTCGTTCTTTCTCCTCCCTCCCCCACCCTCTTCTCTCCCCAACTCCTCTCTCATTATTCTCTCTGTTCTCCGCCTGTCACCAACCCTTCTTTTCTCCCTCTTTCTCCTCTATCTTTAAACAGACTCTGTCTCTCTACCATCTCCTCTTTCATCTCTTCCTTCTCGCCTCTCTTAGTGGTGGGTGGTGGCGACCATCATCCACTCACTTGATGCAGTGATGCGTACTTCTTCCTTCACCTTTATCATTCTGTCTCAATCTCTGGCCTCCAAGCCACTTTTTCTTACTTTTCATTCCACTTCAGGCGGCCTTCCACTGAGTGACAATCCTGATGGTTTCCTGTACAATGCTGGGTAGTCACCATATAACCAAATAACTGCATGATGAGCCTGTCAAAGGAGTGGGGAGACGCAAAAGCGGCGTCCATCGGGAACCAAACCTTTACACTCTTCCTTGTACCTAGATCTGGAGAAGCGCTGTCTACCGCAGGGAAACATATGGGTCTGCACGGCCAAACAGACCAGGTTTACTCAACAACAACAACAACAACAAAACCCCGCCTCTCTCTCTCTCTCTCCGTTTCCTTTCCTTTCTCCCACTCTTCTCTTTTTTCCTTCTCCCCCCCCTCCCCCCAGCCGTCACAAGCAGGTGGCTCGTCTCAGGTGGCTGGGACCCGGTCAGCACTCAAGCGGAAGTGGCCACTGTCGGGTGGGGAGGGGGAGGGGGGTGGGGGAGAGGTTGATAAAAGGCAGGAGGGGGGTGAGGGTAAGGGAAGTAAAAAAGAGGGTGGAGGAAGTGGAACTGGAGAGAGGGAACAGATACGGATGAAGGAAGGAGAAAAGACTGAAGGAGAGGAAGGGTGGGAGAAGGGAGGAGAAGAGGGAGGGAGGGAGAGATGTGGGAGAAAAGGGAGGGAAAAGAGTGACGAGGAACTAGAGAGAGGGAAGAGAAATGGATGAAGAGAGGAGGGGTAGAGGGTGAGGGGAGGAGAGGGAGAGGGTGAAGGTAAAGGAGGAAGAGGAGAGGGTGAAGGAAGGAGAGGGAGATGGTGAAGGTACGGGAGGAAGAGGAGGAGAGGGTGAAAGAGTGAAGGTGAAATGGAGAGGAGAATCAAATGGAGAGAAAAAAAGGGAGGAAAGAGTGATAAGAAGGAACAGAAAGGAAGAAAACAAACAAGAAAGGAGGGAATGAAGGAAGGAAGGAAGGAAGGAAGCAGCAAACAAGCAAGGAAAAAGGAAAAAAAATGACTGAAAGAAATGAATGAGAGAGAACTGGAAACTAAAGGGAAAAAAGTCTGAAGAGTCGTACAGTTTGAAGGAAGCGAAATACATTAGTGTGTGTGTGTGTGTGTATGTGTGTGTGAGAGAGAGAGAGAGAGAGAGAGAGAGAGAGAGAGAGAGAGAGGAAAAACACACACTATATAAATGTAAAATGAAACTACAAACGAGTGAATGAACTACTGAAGAAGGAAGGAAGAAAGAAAGGAAAGAATGAGGAAGAAAGGAAGGAGGAAGGAAGGACGAAAGGAAGGAGGAAGAAAGGAAGGAAGGAAAGAAGGAACACAATAATAAACTCAGGTAAAGGAAGGTGGAAAGGTGGTGAACGCACAGAGAAAAATAGTTTACTTGGGAAATATAAAAAAATAATCAATAAAATAACTACAGTATTCCGAGAAGTGATCCAACCGTCCGCCTGATATAGCTTTCTCTTCCATGATGACTTTGACCTTTGACCCGTGACCTCTGTATCCGAAACTGACCTAAATCTCTGTCAACACCTACCAGCCAACAAAAATTAAGCATCAAGGTCACGAATTTCAAACGTACAGTTCCCGACAGAGACAGACACAGACAGAGACAGAGACAGACACAGATCCAGACACAAAGGATGAGCTCGAGAGAGACAGACAGACAGACAGACAAAAGGGACAAGACAAAAATACAAACAAACAGAAAACAAAAACAGTACCCTCCTGCTCAGCTCGTGGCAGAATGAATGAATGAACGAATGAACGAACGAAGGGAGGGAAGAAAAAAAAGGAAGGAACGGAGGGAAGAAAAAATAATATGAATAACAAAGGAGGGAAAGAAGGAAGGAAAGCAGAACCAAATGCAAGACGAAATGAAGGAAAGAAAAAATTTGGCGAACACAAGAGCGAAGGAGAGCGAAGGCAGAAAGAAAACGGGTTGGCTGGTTAGTCGGAGGCAGAAGGGGGAACTTGGGGAAAAAACGCACACCACGCGAAGGTTTCTCGACGGATGAAAGGTTAATTCCTCTTCTTCGTGTCCGTCTACTTTTTCCCTCTGAGCTAATTTACTCCTTGACGTTGAGGGGGGGGGATTGGGAGTGGAGGGGGGATTAGGATTGGGGGTGGGGGGATTGGGAGAGGGGTGGGGGTAGGGGAGGGTTGGGGGTAGGAGCTCTTTCAACCAGCCAATAAGAACACTTGAAATAAAAGAGTTTCGTCTTATTTCCAAACTCGAATTTAAGGAACACAAGGAACTGCCTTTATTAAACTCAGAGACGTGCGAACTGTCACTGATAAACTAATAAGAACCAACAAGAATCGCTTCTAATATCAACGATGAAAGCAATGTTAAAGTTGTCGAATGCAGGATAAAATTATATAAGGGCGTATTAGCACTCGAGGTGTGGATGTAGACTATTGCTAATCCCTTCACTACAAAGACTAAATATAATTGTGTGGCGGTAAAGAGTATATGATAAATACTTCATCCTTAGATGTGAAAAGATGTTGGGACGACGACGACGACGACGACGACAATGATGATGATGATGATGATGATGATATTGATGACTGATGATGATGATGATGATTGACGACGACGATAACGACGACCATGATGATGATGATGATATACTGATGAAGTTAAAATTAATGACGAAAGAATACAGTACACTCGACAAGCCACAAAACCCAAGGATCTATACTAACCAAACCATCATCTAAATTATTTCTCGTACTTGCCAAGAATCTAAACCTTTACATTCTGCTTCATAATAAGGCATTTTTAACAACCCCTCTCCTGCCCTGGACAACTCTAGTATTTTAATCCAGTATGGGATTTAATTCAGGTGAGAGTGAGTCACAGCAGAGTGCGTGTTACCCAACTAGCGATGCGTCACGTTACTGCAGAAATGAACAAGGCTATTAGCTACCTCCAATTACACTTGCAGAAATTAGTCTAATTACCTGCAGAATGAACAAGGCTATTAACTACCTCTAATTACCTGCAGAAATGAAGAAGCATATTAACTACCTCTAATTACCTGCAGAATGAACAAGTGTATTAACTACCTCTAATTACCTGCAGAATGAACAAGGCTATTAACGACCTCTAATTACCTGCAGAAATGAACAGGGCTATTAACTACCTCTAATTACCTGCAGAAATAGACAAGGCACTACCTCTAATTACCTGCAGAAATTAACAAGCCTATTAACTACCTCTAACTGCAGAAATAAGAATGGCTATTAACGACCTCTAATTACTTTATATATTACTGTTTTTTATCACGTCTTTTTTACTCCCTTATACCCCATGACGTACTTTATTTCATTCCTCTTCCCTCCAGACGATTTTATTCAGCTTAAAGGATGGTTATGGAGTAATGAAGGGGTTTATGGAGGCTTTACCTAACCCCTCCAGTCCACAGAGTCAAACCTAATCTGAATAAAACTGTCAGGAGACAGGCAAGAATAAAATGGAAAAAATATATTGTTGTGAAGGCAGTTTATTCTTGCTGCCACCAGACGATTTTGTATTGAATGGGTCAGAGCTCTTTGTAATACATGGATTTATTATTATTATTATTATTTTTATTATTATTATTATTAGCAGTAGTAGCAGTAGTATAGTAGTAGTACAGGTGTAGTAGTAGTAGTAGTTGCAACCCCAGCCTCATCTCCACGTGAACCCAGTGGACTGCAGGCTGAAGTTAACCCTTCGGCAGTCTACCATCCACCTCCTGGGGCATGGGGAGAGAACTGAGGGATGCCTGTATACCCAAACACCGAAGACACCTGGTCATATCGGGGCCACCATGTGAAGGCATTCTTGTCACCAGATTCAAAGGGTTAAACACTTGATTAGCCACATCAGCACAATGACCTCTTAATTATGGCTATTACAAAGCATTTCCTCTGACCTGACGCAGATCCATAACCCCTCTCAGCTTAGTCGATGGCCAAGGGAAGGCAGTGTGGAAGGTCGATTTTAACAAGGAGGGAAGGAGATGGAGTCATGCCTCATATCTAAGACTGGTCGAATTTCAGGCAACCACGACTGTATTCTAGTGGTGATTGGCCCAGTTCCGTCAGATGAAAACAAACCAACAGACGAACTGATTTAGCTCGCGATATACCCAGTGTCCTGATCGTCGTTCACATATGCAGCAGTGAGAATGTATTTTTGTACCTCTAATTTTCGGGGTTACAAATATCACTACATACAATTTACACACACACACACACACACACACACACACACATAATTCAAGAATAATTACGACACAAATAAAAAGAAAATGCCATCAACAAACTAGGCAACGAATAAGGTAGAAAAAAAAATAAAAAATGTCATAAACACCCAAAAATATGACGCTTAAAAAATAAATGACCCACCAAAATAAATATTAAAAGAAATAGTACAGAGAAAAGTAGTAACACAGGAGGAATTGTAGGTAAATAAAGAGAGCAAATTGTATTTTTCCCCCTTTAGAGCAGGGGGGGCAGGGGAGCTCAGTGGTAGAGCGTCGGACTGGATCGGGGGGTCGTGTGATGAGAGCAACGCCCGGTAGCTGCCATGCCGGGAGGGGTAGCGCCCTCCTGTCACCTAGCAAGGCTACATGATCTAATAAGGTATAGCTCGGGGGAACATTTCCCTTTTCCACTTTGGAGCAGAGGGGCCTGAGGCTGGGCTGGTGTAGTGCAGAACACTTAAGGACAGGAGGCTGACCTACGTCCCTGGTAATGTCTACAAGACAGAAATACTTGTGGGACTCCAACCACAGTGCACAGCCACAGGCCACTGTGCATTCTGACCCAACAGCTCTACTACCACACCACCATTAAAAAGGTAACAAAAGTGGTAACAAATTAACAAATAACTCAGCACACAAAGTATACTCCCTCTGGCTACCTCTGGGACTTGAACCACAGCACATTTTGACCCGAGGGCTCTACCTCCACGCCACCATTAAAAAAAGTAACAAAGTGGGTAAAAAAGTGAGTAACAAGTAACATCAAAGAAAGTAAATGTCCCTCCAATAAGACAGAGTAAACTGAGAGTAACAAATAACATCAGAGAGTAATGTATGTCCATAGAGATAATTCTCAGCACTAAGCAAAAAGACAAAACAAAATGTAGATTCCATTAAAGTGAAACAAAAACTTATAAGATGAATCAAATCACACCAGGTGTGGGGGTGGGGCCTGCCGCTGTGTGGGGTGGTGGTAAATCACACCAGGTGTTGGGGTGGGGCCTGCCGCTGTGTGGGGTGGTGGTAGCGGTGGTTCAGGTACAGGGCCGAGACACTGACCAACAGTTTGACCACAAACCACGCCACCACCCCCACCCAAGCCCCATTCCACACCTCCCACACCTCTATCACCCCAACTATGGCCTCCAGGGGGTGAAGCAGCTGGGCACAATAGATGGCACTCAGTGCCAGCTGCCAACTCAGCATACTGACACCCAGAATTACACTCAGCACCAACAGCACAACCTGAAACACGTCATTTTTGACAAACCAATAGCCAACCCAAGTGGTGAGCAACCAACAGTGATAAACAATAAGCCAAGTTAGACCCGCGTTGACCTCATACTGCAATTGTGAAGAAATTACCATCCCGGTCAATTCAGACAACATTAGCCTACCGGGATAGTGACTATATTGTTCTCCTAATGACTTAATTGCCCAGTTAAGCCTTGATGGCTCAATATTATGTCGCAAAATTGTGTCTAGAGGAACACCATTCTCAACAAATTGGTAAACAATATCAGAAATATCCTTACGGAAATAGGGAACACATGTTTTGACAAAAATGGTGAAACCTAAATCAGTAAGTGACACAATTACGAACCAACAAGTTATGAGTACGAACAATATCTTTTTGAGGAGGGGCCGAATCCCGTTAGTGTTGACGGGGATAGTGGTGGGGCGGTAGACCCCGTTGTCCATGTGTACAACTGTGTGGGACATTTTGGGATGAGCTTACCAAAACTTAATCGTAAGCTATATCACAATCCAATATCGTACTACACAGTACGATTAATTTTAACCTTACTAACCGTTATAAAATTACGGGTCACAATGAAAATGCGAGAGCGCGGACAACACACCCTCTCGCTAACTCGTCCACTAGAGTCGCTCACGCAGGTGCTCACCTTTTATAGCCCCAAGACGCCGGAAGTGGATATTATGAATACTTCGCGCTGCCAATATTTCGTTATTTTTCTTCCATAATTACCTCAGTGCCATTCAAATCCTTTGAACTTACACATTTTAAGAAAAAAACAAAATCCTTATACTTAATTTTAGTAAATTAAGATTGATTTAGTGTTAAAATAGCATATTAAGAAACGTCAAGTAGGTATTATTTTCGAAACTCCCTTTTCATCGATAGAATAAATTTAAATTCAAATCTGCGTTTGTATTTTTGAATGCACCACAGCAAAGGCAACATAAACTAGGAATATTGTTTTGTGAATATTCATTGTTTCCTTTTTCATTTCCTAACTATTATTTCTTCAAAAGACAGAAATAAATAACTTTTCACAAAGACTTCTCCAACCTCCTTGGAAAATATCATGCATAGTTATGACACCTACCACAATACTAACCTACTGGCCTGTGACTCCATATCCTTTCCATAGCACCTCTTCGTGACTAGCACCATAGTCTATGTTAGTGCTAATCTCTTATTACAGCACAACACTGAAGATGGTTAGATGGCAATTTTACGCCAAGTTAAAGTAAACAGAGTTTAGTATCGTCACTATTTACTTTCCTCTAACTTCTCCTAAAGGCCTTACTTTGATCAGCTGGATTGGTGATAATTACAGTATAAGGGAAAAACATTCAAGAACCAGATTCTGTGGCTACTAATGGTGCTTTTAACAGTAAAATCAAACAATTTATGGATGCTGTGAACTCTCTTCAGCTACAATTAGGGTGAGGTGGGGGTCAACCCTACTATTAGTGACAAAATATTACACTAAACATTCAGATAAAGGTTTTATTATGAAATGTAAATATCAAAAGAAGCGTCAGGAACAGGGCTATCTTTGGTATGGTTATCACTTCTCTTGAGATATGATAAGTTATCTTAAAATTGCTTTTTCAAAAAGGTAGCCATAAGTTAACTTAAAAGTGTATTTTCAAAAAGGTAGCCATGTGTGTAGATTGTGGGGGTGAAGCCTACATCCTATTTGACAACACAATAATGTGTTACCAAAGTAAATCTAAGTTTATATATGAAGTAGGCAATGTAAGAATTCAGAGCAGAGACATTTATCTACTCCATGACTTTCATATTGCCTTACAAGCAACACAAAAATTTAATATTCCATTATTAAATGTTTAACCTGGCTGAATACTGAAATGTGGTGCTAAATTATTGTAAAAGTAAAGGACATATGCTGTCCCAGTACAAAAATGTTGGCCACATGTTACAGAAATATATATGCCATGAATGAAGAAAAACAGGCCAGGTTAAGACGTAGGACTGTTATTATTTAAAAAAGATATATGCTATAACACTACATAAATAAAGGTGAAGGTACACACTGCACTCTTTAATCTACCTCGGGTGTTATGCCAGCATGTTAACCTGATGTTACAAGTCTACTTCATATTGTACTGAGTTAGAGCCACATTGAATTTAATTATTCTGGCAAGCCTCTGTTTTACCTCCCCCCCATTTGCAAGGCATGTTGATAAACCTGTGAAAGACATATTACGTGAGTTCTTCACACACAAATCACCTTACTAATACTGTATTTTGTAATTTGTGGTGGACCGTAGAGAAATGAATTGGTATTGTACGCCCTACAACTATCGGTAAAAATAAAATGACACAATATCTTTATTGGGTTTTAAGCCAAATAATTCAATCTGCAAGGCTCAACTGAATATACCATATTAACAAAATTATACATATATCCCTGCAACAAAATCGTACCGTATATGACTGAAAATCATGTTGCACCAAACACATATATGTAATTTTATGCTGGATTACCAGCAGTAATGATTTGTGAGTATCCAGGTACCTTCTAGGTATTTATTTTGTATAATGTGTCAACCACCCACGCCATATTTAAAAATTCGACACAGGCTTCGGGTTTCGATGGTCATTAATTTCTTCATATACAATATTATAGTAGCTACGTAGACAGACTCTAAGATAGAATGCCCTACCATCAGAATCTACCAGTATTCATTGTCGATATACGATGTATCAGCAGTGTTAAATGTTATACCAGACATCCAAAATACTGAAAACTCACCTCCCACATCCACCTTTCCACATTTAAACATGGCGCTACCAGGCGGCCCAGCTGTCGTGCCGCGTTTTCTTCTTAAGCGGATACTATTCTAGGCCCAATAGGGAGTAAAGGAAAGCGTCTGTACCACTCCCTAGTACGTTTATACCCACCTCACCCTACTCAAGAGCGTCTGTACCACTCCCTAGCACGATTTATACCCACATCGCCCAACCCAAGAGCGTCTGTACCACTCCCTAGCACGGCTTATGCCCACCTCACCCAACCAAAGAGTGTCTGTACTGTACCCTGGACTATGCATGTGACTAACGCCACGCGTAAAGAATATTATGGTTATAATCTGGTGGCATCAAATATATTACATACAAATTATACCTACAGCATGTTAAAATATCACATAATATTCGCCTACGTCGATATACACGTATCAATACTTATCTACTTCAGAGAGTGCACAATTAACCTATACCTATTCTTCGCAAACATTCATATATACTGGAATTCAATGTATAACAAGATCATTTTATAAATACGTTTGACAATTATACTTACATAACACCGTGGGTGAATGTTATTGTTGTAGTGTCTACAGTATATTCTTTTACAGTAACTGTACAGATAAACTGGTATACACCACTATTATGTGATTAAACTGTGTACTATGCATTACGACTAGCCATTCAACATACCATGCAATGCTATCTGCAGCTGTGGTAGTCCATCTCTGTTCACTTCCAGGAGAGTTTGACCATGCAGTGTCTTCTCCAGCTGTGGTACTCTATCTCTGTCCTCTTCCACGGGAGTCTGACCATCAGGGTGGAAGGAATGGATGCTGCCATCTGTGTAATGTCATAAATAGTTTGGGATCAACGAGACATACCTAACCAACAGTGTTGTTATATGTGTGCAATATGGACATCATCAGTATAAGGAGAGTGCATTGATAAAAAGACAGTTTACAAGCATTATCTTCACCATAATCACTGGGACAGGGGAGACTGCCTAACTCACTGTGCAGCTACTCTGTAATGTCCTCATCACAAATTGGCTATGCTATCATATTTTGTATATATGACACTTGTATATTATGACTATATGCCATAATGTGTTCTGTATTATGTTATGGACATCCATACATCGTACCAGAGGAAACGTCTGTCAACCATTTGTGCCCCTTGTACAAAATTAGTCATTGCCATCAAGTTGCATGTGTTACATATAATCATTATACAATCCTGGAGGAGGAATGGGTGAATATCTACCATAGTCTGCTGGTGTCAACTGATGATGTACAACAGCATCTGGATGGACGTTGATGGAAGGACAATCTTCAGCACTTGTAGCGGGATGTACTGGTGGATCCTCGATTGACATATCCCCTGTGGAGGTGGAGCCAATTAATACAAACTATACCGTTAGTCCTAATACATAAGGGGAATAGCAGGTAATATGTGCAACATTTATCCATACATGAAGTACAGTACATAAATGTTTGGCAATGTAGCTTTGTTCTGTCTGCAACTGTTATGCAGGTTATTAATATAAAAATATTCACTTTATCATATATATATATATATATATATATATATATATATATATATATATATATATATATATATATTACAGTAAAAGCATGTCAACTACAATTTTCATTTTTTTTAGGGGGGTTGGGGTGGGGGGAAGTTTGGGGTGGGGGTCTGGGTGGGACAGCTCCAGCAGCCCAAGTCATCAGCATCACCTACAGTATAATTTCCTAGTTGAAGTAACATGTATTAATCGGTCACGCCTGGGTAAGCTGAAATTAAGCCAGGTCTTTATGTGGGGCAATATCACGCTCATCACATTATACAGACTGGGGTCAGACATGGGGCCCAAGCCGGCTTTGGCTTCATGAAGCCATGGTTTTTAGGTCTTGGTTTTGGCTTCATGAAGCCATGGTTTTTGTTCGCGGCTTCGGCTTCATGAAGCCATGGTTTTTGTTCGCGGCTTCGGCTTCATGAAGCCATGGTTTTTTAGGTCGCGGCTTCGGCTTCATGAAGCCATGGATTTTGGTCGCAGCTTAGGCATCATGAAGCCATGATTTTTAAGTCGCGGATTCGGCTTCATGAACCCATGGTTTTTGGTCGTGGCTTCGGCTTCAGGAAGCCATGGTTTTTAGGTCGCGGTTTCGGCTTCAGCTTCGAAGCCAAGGGCCTGGCTTCAGCCCCAACTGCTGGCTAAAGCACCAGACCCAGAAAATTCGTTACAGGAACAGAATATGCATAAAAACTGCCTGATTTTCATATTTTCAAGTCCTTTCCTTTGCATCCACTTCAGCTTAATAAAACATCAAATATTATATACAGACTCCTTTATTTCCAGACTGACGATTCCTAGGGTCAACATTTGTATGTAAGAGATAATGGTACTGTACCTATTTGCCCCTAGGTAAGATGCAAGGTATTATGCACTCACTCACTTGCAAGGACTCACTACGTTTGAAATTCTGATTTTCTTACTGGCTGGTTACAACTGGCATACTGTAACACGAAGCTGATTACTGGCTTTATAAAATTCAGACAGCTTCGGCTTTGTCTTTGTGAATGTTTACCTGGCTTCGGCTTCGGCTTCACGATTTTTCAAGGGCGCCAGCTTCAGCTTCATAACTTTCGAAGGGTTTCTGCTTCGAAGCCAAAGAGGTGGCTTTAGCCCCATGTCTGACTGGTTAAGAAATTCATTGGCTGGGTACAGTGGTATGACAATACAACTTGCTGATCCAGTAACTGGATGGCAATACATCTTGGAATGAAGGAGAGAAGAAATGAGTTTCAACTCGAGTTGAGAAATGGGTATGATATACTAAGCGAAGAAGAACTGAATGAAGGTGGGATTGAAGAGGAGTGGAAGCACTTGCAGACGGCTATTTTGCAGGCAGTGGAGGAAACCTTACCAGAAAAGGAACAGGAAAGACGACAACAGTGGATAACTGATGACATTTTAGCAATGATGGAGGAAAGATGAGAAAAAATTAAGGAAAGTAGATACAGAGATCTAGATGATGAAATATAAAGAAAATGCAAAGAAAAGAAAGAGGAATGGTTGAATGAAAAATGCCAACAAGTGGAAATATTACTGAGAACTAACACTAGGAAGATGTATAAAGTTACTGAAGAGGTAAGTGGAAGAAAAAGAAATGCTAGAAGTTCAGTAATAAAAGATAAAAATGGAAACATTTTAATGGATAAACAAGATGTATTAAAGAGATGGGAGGAATATATTCATGAGCTGTATGATGATGAGAGAGGAGTCAAGCCCGAGATTGACGGTGTAATGAGCGGACCAGTCTTATTAAAAGAGGAAATTCAGAAAGCTATGAGAAGTATGGGTAAGAATAAAGCAGGAGAGGATGGAGTGGTGGTCAAGATGATGGAGGCAGCCGGAGAATTTGGATTAGAAAAAATAACCACTTTGGCAAACAGAATATATGATGCTGGATACATTTCAGAACCGATGAAAGTGTTTTTGTGGCCATCCCAAAGAAAAATGGCGCACTGGAATGTGATGAGCATAGAACTATAAGTGTGATGAGTCAAATGGGGAAAGTATTGTTAAGAGTGATAGGGGAAAGAACAAGACGAAACATAAATAGCTATGTGGCAAAGGAGCAGTATGGATTTCCAAGGAGCAAAGGCATTAGAAATGCTATTTTTGCATTGCCAATGTTGATAGAAAGATCTCTGGAAGTACAGAAGGATTTATACTTGTGTTTTGTGGATTTTGAAAAGGCCTTTGACACAGTGAGGCGTTAAGAGATGGTGAGAATGTTGCGAATGGTTGGGGTAGATAATAAGGATATAAGAATCATTGTAAACCTGTGCTGGAAAAAAAAAAAAAAAAAAAAAAAAAAGCTGCTGTTAGAGTCGGCGAGAAGACGGAGTGGGTGACTATAAAAAGAGGAGTACGACAGGGATGTGTTCTGTCGCCAGATTTGTTTTCTTTAAACTAACAAGTTGTAATGGGCGAACTAAAGGAATTGGAAGGGGTCAAGGTTGGTGGTAAGAACATAAATAATCTGAGGTATGCTGATGACACGGTACTGGTAGCGGATTCGGAAGAGAAACAGCAAGAACTGGTGGATAGATTAGTGGAAGCATGTCAACAGAAAGGGATGAAGATTAACATCAGGAAAACAAAGGCAAAACAAAGTGGAGAGAAGCGATAAATATCCAACTTCATATCCACGAAAGCTATATACAGCAGGTGAGAAGTTTCGAATTCTTGGGTGCTGTTATATCAGATGACAGAGGAAGTAAGAAGGAAATTGTAAGAATTGGTATTGCTAAAGGAGCTTTCGGACGAATGAGAAAAAATTTAACTAACATAACTATGGATATGAGGACACGAATAAGAGTGTTGAAATGTTTTGTTTGGTCAACGCTATTATACGGGTGCGATACGTGGACAATAAAGAAGAAAATGAGAGAGATTACAAGCAGTTGAGGTAAGGTTTTTGAGATGAATGTTGCGAACATCATAGATTGAAAAACTAACACATGAAGAAGTTCCGAGAAGGGCAGGAGTGGAAAGAGAAATGAAGAAGACTATAAAGAAATGACAGATGGAATTATTGGGATATGTTATATGAGTAAAAGAACTTGAAAATGACTGTTTACTTGGAAGAATAGAGGGAAGAAGAGCAAGAGGAAGACAACGATTCAAGTATATGGATTGTAAATGAAGCAATTTACAAGGAAGAATCAGCAATGTGCAGTTAATCAGGATAGCTGAGGCTAGAGGAATATGGCGCTCCATGGCCGCTAACGTCACATGACCGGCACTTCGGTAAGGTAAGGTAGTAGAGGAAGAAAGTTCAAATTAATTCCCTGTACCAAGAGACTTGCCTTACTGTACACATGTACCTCACATTACTCATTCACTCCCTAATTCAACCATTCACTCAGAAAATACACTGTATGTGTGTGCTCACAGAAATAACATTAGCCTAGTGGCAACTCATTTATTCCAGAGTACCCGGTATGCAATGCTGTCATCAGCACTGCACTGTCGCATTTCCCAGTGGCTAATTATCTCAAAGCTAATGCCACTTTACA
Source organism: Coenobita brevimanus (assembly GCF_032717465.1). NCBI lineage: Eukaryota > Metazoa > Arthropoda > Malacostraca > Decapoda > Coenobitidae > Coenobita > Coenobita brevimanus. Next base: position 18,111,686 of record NC_137040.1, on the reverse strand, counting down.
TCTGCAGATAAAAACACGCAGCCGGCCGGGGTCGGACGGGTTTAGAGGACTGGTTGGAATTTGGGCGTGGTTGGACGTGGGATATGGGTGTGGCTAGGACTAGCTGGGATTGGGCGTGGCTGGACGTGGGATACTGATATGACCAGAACTGGATGGGATGTGGTTGGACGTGGGATATGGGCGTGGCTAGAACTCGCTGGGATTGGGTG
>NC_137040.1:18086477-18106477 GCF_032717465.1 Coenobita brevimanus | reverse complement strand
AAGTTTGGGGGGGGGGGGAAATATTCAGGGGAAGGGAATTCCAAAGATGTGCAGTTCGGGGAATAAATGAATTTTGATAGGCACAAGTTCTGCAATATGGCAATGTGACAGTGAAGAGCGCTACCAAACGCCCGTGTAGCACTGGAGGCGTGGAGAGGTTGCATAATTGATGCAACCTCGTCTAAGCATTTGCCATAAAAGTATCTGTAAAATAATGCAAGGGAGGCAACATTCCTTCTTACTTGTAGGGGATGCAGTTCATTTGTTAAAGAAGGGTTATTTAAAATTCTTCACTGCACTTAACGTCCAGCTATTTATCACGGCTACACAAAGTTAATCCGTAAGGATATATATATATATATATATATATATATATATATATATATGTATATATATATATATATATATATATATAATGTGTATATATATATATATATATATATATATATATATATATATATATGTATATATATATATATATGTATATATATATATATATATATATATATATATATATATATATATTTATGTGAGGAAGAAGGAACCAAAGCCCATGAGCCCGCAGTAACAGTTCCCTCCAAGAGAAAAACAAAATACAGTAGAGAGGCAAAGTCAAGATCCGATCATTTTGAGATGCCTGGACACACTGCGTTTGAAAGACTGGAGATCATAGGCAGAGGGAGACAGTTCCAGAGTTGACCTGTTGCATAAATGAAAGGCTGGGAGTAACGGTTAACTCTTGCATTAGAGAGTTGGACAAAAAAGGGATGAGAGTTTGCTGCCAGACAGATGCTACGCGCCCGTCGTAGGAGTGGAGGAATGCATGCAGACAGTTCAGAGGAGCAGTGACCATTGAAGTAGCGATAGAAAAGAGATAAAGATGCAATAGTGCGGCGAAGAGACAGAGGTTGAAGGGAGTCAGTAAGAGGAGGAGAGTTAATGAGACGAAAAGCCTTTGACTCCACCCTATTGAGAAGAGCTGTATGTGGGGAGCCTCCCCACACATGAGAGTTGTACTCCACACAGGGGTGGATAAAACCCCTGTATAGAGTCAACAATTGTGCAGGGGTAAAGAAAGAAGGGAGTCGGCTTAGCACACCCAATCTCTTAGAAGCAGATTTTACAAGAGATGTAATATGATCTTTCCAAGATAAGTCCCGAGTAAATGAAACCCCAAGCATGTTCAAGGATGATGCAGGATTAAGATGAATATTATTAAACATTAGTGGGTATACCTGTGGAAGATTTTGTCGGGTTGATAGGTGTAAGAAATGAGTCTTAGATGCATTAAAAACAACCATATTATTTTTACCCCAGTCAGAGATACGAACCAAGTCAGACATTAGGTGTGCCATAGCCTCATCCCTTGTTTGTTGAAGTAACTGTTGAGATGGGCGTTGCGGGAACCGAATGGAAAGGTCAAGGGTGGAGTCATCAGCGTATGAGTGGATAGGGTTAGATGTACAGCTTAGAAGATCACTGATGAATAAAAGGAAGAGAGTTGGTGATAGGACAGAGCCCCGAGGAACACCACTGTTGACAGATCTAGGAGAAGAACGATGGCCGTCTACAACAGCGGCTATAGAACGACCAGAAAGGAAGCTAGCGATGAAGGCACAGATAGAAGGATAGAAACCGTAGGAGGGCAGTTTGGAAATTAAAGATTTATGCCAGACTCGATCGAAAGCCTTTGAGATGTCAAGTGCAATGGCAAAGCTTTCGCCAAAGTCTCGAAAGGAGGATGACCAGGAGTATGAAAGGTAGGTGAGAAGATCGCCACTGGAGCGTCCCTGACGGAACCCGTACTGACGATCAGAAAGAAGGTTGTGATAGGAAAGATGCCTTAAAATTTTTCTATTGAGAATTGACTCGAAAACTTTTGAAATACAGGACGTTAAAGCTATTGGACGATAGTTGGAGGGTTGGGAGTGGTCACCCTTCTTTGGGACTGGCTGAATGAGAGCAAACTTCCAGCAAGAAGGAAAGGTACAAGTTGACAGACAAAGGTGAAAGAGTTTGCCTAGGCAGGGTGTAAGCACAGAAGCACAGTTCTTGAGAACTGTACGACCACCTTCTTTACCATAGTTTTCCATGGGATTCTTTGAGTATTTTATGACTGCGTTTTCAAGTTTTTACCACATTTTAATTCTTTTAGAAGTGGTGAAGAGTCTGTTTAGTCCCTAACGATGCCCGGATGCCGAAGCCAGACGGACGCCATCTTATCGGGTGAGTGCAGACGGGCGACATCTTAGAACGTCATTTTTTAACGAAATTACAATTTTAAAAACTTACCCTAAATTAGAGTAAAAACCCAATCTTACTTATCCTACCCTAACCTGACCTATCCCTTACGTTTACTGATGGATCCCCATCGTACTTGAAAAAGCACTTTTGCACATATTTACCAAGTCACTGATTCAGTTCAGAGGTAAAAAAAAAAAAAAAGGTAATCTCTTAAATGTGGTCCTATCTATGTCTCCTTACGGATTAGCTACAAAATAATGCTTGACACAGTAAAGAAAGTGTTTATATAACATCACGGTAAACATACGGTTTAGGCCGCAGAAATACCTTACTAATTCACTTCCTCCTCTCCCAGGTTGTTTTCTGTATTTTTCTAATGACTTATGATAGTAAATGATTTACTGTTTTGTTTCCCTGTTGTTTTTGTCAATGCTCATCCGATTCACTCGTGTTGGTTTCTCAGGCGTAATGGCAGACTTTATAAAACGTACTCTAATCAACTGAAATTTATTTTTACAGCTATTGCGACCTGACCTTACATATTCGGCTTATCCTTAATCTAATCTTAACTTAGCAAAACGTCCTAACCTAACCTAATCCAATCTCTAACATAACCTTACTTAACATAACCAAACCCAATCTATCCTAACTTATCCAACGGTAATAACCAGAGGCACCGAAAGGGAAAACCAAACTTATCTCGGTACAGTTGCTTAGCGTTTAGTGTGTCCGCCATTACGCCCAGGAAACACCACGCGTCGGGGAAGCAAAACATGGATAATAAAAACAATCGGGAAACAAACTCACCACAAAGTAGCCCTTTACCACCATAAATAAAAAAATACTGAGCAAACTAACAATACTGTAAGTGAACTGTTAAGGTTTCTCTGCTGATTAACCTGTACATTTACCATTATCGCAAAAGACGCTCTCAATAACTGGATAATCGGTGTCCCAAAAGACGGCAAATTTTCCAACTTCCTTTATTATTTACTCTGCTCATTACATACCAATATCCTGTGTTATCAATGTAAAGTATATCCATATTCAAACTACATAACTGGCATAAAACAGGACGCTTACGTGAAATACGCAAAATGAATCATCAATAAACAAGTGCTGCAACGTCTCCAATGCCACCCAGAACATGGACGAATGATAAAAATGGCTGACCTTCCTTGCAGATGGCGTAGGGGGAAGCCGATCAGTCCACCACCTGGCCCTTCGTTTGACCCAGCCTCCACCTGTCTCCTGTACACCTCGAGACGGACACCACCACCAGGCCACCAACATCAGTCACTCGTAGTTTCGAAGATCACGGGAACGCACACGAAAAAAAAAAAAAAAAAAAACGCACAATACTACCTCCCCCTTGCCACCACGCCCCACGGCACTGAACTGCAGCCGCAGCTACGTCACCTACGAGGCAGCGTGAGATCCTGCCGATGATGGGAAAAGCAGGGGTGACAACCATCCCGTGCCAGGGCGTCAAAAACCACACCGTAAACTTTCTAAGCGTCTATAAATCAGTCACGCCTAGTACTAGTTAATTACTACACATTGGGTATAATAACATACAGTTGTATAATTTCTTCATACCTATGCGACTAATCTGCTGGAGTACAACTGAAGCAATAAATAATCATCCGAAATATTGGTACTCTTGATCTGTTGGGCATGCGCGGCGCAGCGACTCATATTGCCACCGCGGGTCTATTTAAACATGCTTCACGGATTACTTGTGTATATACTTCACATATTCTGTATTTTGTTATAACACCGAGTCAGTTAAAGAAATAAAGAAAATCTACATGACATGTCCAGTCTATCAAAGAAATATATGGCACTTCCGTCTTCGCATTTTGAAACATTGTCTCCTGTCTTTCCTTCATTCTTTCCCCGTCCATCTGCCTACGGGTGACTTTATATCCCCTCTTCAGTCTGTCTTTCCCTTCATTCTTTCCTCTTCCTTCTTCCCTGTGGGTGACTACAATGAGTGACAAGCCAAATGGTTTCCTTACACCAGGACACCATTTACTACGCTGGGAGGTAACCATATAACCAGATTTTGGCGCCTGGTGGTTTAGTGGGTAATTACGGCGCTCCAATCGGATTGAGCCGGTGAAGGTTTATATCCAGCGGGTGGTTGGGGTTTATTGCTCACGTAATGCCACTCAGGGAAGAGTGAGGTCGGTCACTCTCATCTTAAATGTCAGGACCAACTTGCCTAGCCCTTGGCTCCTACACTCCTCATGGGGCAGCACAGGATTGGATGATGATGATGATGATGATGATGATTATACCCATGTACAAAAATAAAGGTGAGCGAAGTGAGTGCAAGAATTATTGTGGCATAAGTTTATTGAGTGTGGTAGGGAAGGTTTATGGAAGAATTATCATAGAGAAAGTAAGAGAGATATCAGGAGTCCTAGTGAGTGATCAACAGGGTGGCTTTAGGAGTGGCAGAGGATGTGTGGATCAAATATTTGCAGTGAGAAAGACAGCAGAGAAGGCTTGTGTGAGGGACCATAAGGTGTTTATGGCATACATGGATCTGGAAAAAGCATGCGACAAAGTGGACAGAGAAGGATTGTGGAAAGCTTTGCGCATGTACGGTGTAGATGGCAAACTGTTAGGTGCCGTCAAGAGTTTTTATGATGGTAGTGAAGCATGTATAAGACTTAATGGGTATCTAAATGAATGGTTCACGATCGGTGTGGGCGTGCGACAAGGTTGTGTGATGTCCCCATGGTTGTTCAATCTATATATGGATGGGGTGATGAGAGAAGTAAAAACACAAGTAATGGAGAGAGGGATGGCGTTGGTAATGAATGGTGATGAATGGAATATCTCAAATTTGTTGTATGCTGATGACGCAGTACTGCTTGCAAGTACCAGACAAAAACTTGGTAGGCTAGTGCTGATTTTTGCTGAGGTCTGTGAGCGTCGTGCCTTGAGAATAAATGTAGAAAAGAGTAGCGATGGTTCTGTTCCGTATAAATGATATATCTTATGGATGGTTATATAGTGCGATGTTACTGTGAATGCAGAGAGATTGGAATTGGTGAGAGACATCAAATACCTGGGTACAGTGATAGAAAAAAGAGGAAAATGTGCAAAAGAAGTTGAAAGTAGAGTGACAAGAAAGAAAAGTAGCTGGTGCAACAAATAATATGAAACAGAAGCTTGAGTGTTGCAGCTGCAAGGGGCTTACATGAAGGAGTCTTAGTGCAAACTTTAATATGCGGATGTGAGACTATGGTGTGGCATGAAAATGAAAAGTCAAGAGTAAGAGCAGTGGAGATGGGACTGTTGAGGAATGTATGTCGAGTACAGAGGGTGGATAGGATGCGAAATAATGTGATTCGAGAAAGATGTGGAGTGAGGAAATCGGTGGACACCAGAATCGACGGAAGTATAGTGAGATGGTATGGTCACGTGGAGAGAATGGATAACAATAGAGTGGTGAAAAAGGTAAATCTGAGCGAATTTGAAAGAGGGAGGAGGCGAGGTAGGCCAAGAAGGTGGAGAGATATGGTGGATGAGTGTGTGAGGAAGAGTGGTTTGGAAGTCGGTGAGGCTAGGGAACTGACAAGAGATCGAACTGGCTGGATGAATGCTGTGAGAAGAGGTGCATGATCAGGGATTTGGCACCCCTTTTTAACGTGGCAGCGTCCGAATGGACTCAATCGGGTACGTTTATGTGAAGCTACAAAACGTGGTGAATGTTTTTGGCGTATCCGATAGAGCCAGGATTCCGGGGGCTTGAATGAGTGAATGGAAGCGTGGCTCATTGGACTGGGCAAATCTGGGCTGTCTGGACATTGCTACTCCTCACGCTGCCCTAGGGAGGGAAAGGAGGTCCGGATGATGATGATGATACTGATTAATATTATTACAAAATTATAATCATAATTAGTAGTAGTAGTAGCAATAGTTGTGGCAATAGTAGTAGTATTAATGTTGGTGGTGGTAGTTAAGCATACCACCACCACCAATGCTACTACTGCGTTGGCTTTGTTTACATCGCACTCCCTGTGCACCAATCAGACTTATTTGATGCACCAATCCACCATAAACTTCTCCAGTGCTACTTTTCTGTTCTGTATAAATGATATATCTTATGGATTCCTTCACATTTTATACTATATACCTACTAAACGTATGCTACAACATCTCTGTTTGTTGGGTGTGTGTGGCAAGACCCACCATCTCCTTTTGTTGTACACTGTTCGTACACATTTGTAACCACAGACTGTGCATAAATGTGCTTGCTGAAGGGTGTGTGGCAACCCACACGTATTCTTCATATCTTCACAACAATAAACCAATCAATGTCTTACCCAGTAATACACAACCAGTTGCTGCAGTTTCATCTGCTCCTCTTGCCAACACACAAATATCAGCAATAACATTAAAACGAATACACGAGAACTCTAACATCTCTGCCCCACAAACACTACTACTACTAATAAAAACAATAATACAGAAGGTCGAATTTTCCGTAAACCGAACGAGACTATCTGTACTTCCTATTGGTCCCCATAAAGAATAAAACCACGAGATTTGTTACACGTGCCCTGATCGACTGTCATCTGTCCTTTCACACCTCACACACTCATTACTGTATACTCTTTACCTTTACCTAAAACTGCCATCTCTCTCTCTCTGGAGCTGCAAGAAACTAACACTGGAATATGATGCTACGTCACAAAGAAGCATTACGGAAAGGATTCAAAGTACATAATCTCATTTTACCACTAAGCTCCAAGCAACAGGCTGAATGACAAACACATCTGCGACAAGTTAAATTGAAAAAAGAAAAAAGTGACGAAACTGTTGGGTTCAGTAACGTAGTACTTGAATAAATCAACAGTAAGTTCAATATAACAAAGTGTAATGTTGTTGTGTATCACTGCGTATCAAATGGGGTGAAGGAATGTCACTCACAACACGCATTAGCTGAATACATCAACAGTAAATTCAGTATAACAAAGTGTAATGTTGTGCATCATTCCGTATCAAATGGAGTGAAGGAATGTCAGACTCACATTATTCTGGACTCACCGTGTTACTTGGCCTAGTGACCTAGCCTATAACACATTACTTGACTAAATCTGCAGTAAATTCAGTATAACAAAGTGTAATGTTGTGCATCATTCCGTTCCAAATGGAGTGAAGGAATGTCAGACTCACATTATTCTGGACTCACCGTGTTACTTGGCATTGCCTAAGACTTATGCTAACCGGGATGATTGATGCCACAAGTTGCAGCTGCAATAAACGGATATGAGGAGGGTCACAGCTATCAGTGTGAAGGAAAACATGGCCAGAGGTAGACCAATTAAAGACTTAGGATGAGGTTCTGCAGGGGAAATGTCGGCATTGTGGGTTTGGGGATGGAAATGACTCCATGTTGTAACACGAAAGAGCTGCCATCAAATGAAAAGACCTATACATGCCAGCATGGTTCATGGACTTTAGATATAATGGTAATACAGTTGTTTATCTAAGTGTACGAATAGCAACTGTTAACTCTTGTGTTAACTAACTAGTTAGTTGATCAGAAAAATGGTGAAAGTGTGTGTGGATAGGTACGTGTGTGTGCCAGCATGGTTCATGGCCTCTACACATAATGGTAATACAGTTGTTTACTGAGTGTACGTATAGCAATGTATTTAAGTAGATAGCTGATCAGAAAATGTGTGTGTGTGTGTGTGTGTGTGTGTGTGTGTGTGTGTGTGTGTAACCCTTAATATGCACACTATAAAGGAAAAGCTACGGTGTTTAGGCAACACAATAAGGGGCTGATGGTGCTCATGCAAGTGGTGTCAACGAGTGCACAGTTTGCACAGTGAGAAGGAACCGTGACAAGATTGATGTTGCAACTCGGATGGGATTGCAACGTGTGGAAAGATGCCATGTGAGGGATGATGTGTTAATTAAGAGAATATATTAATGAAGTATATCTGTGCCCAACGTGAACAGATTCTGCCCATCGGTGACACTCAGCTGTGTCAAAAGAATAATCAAGTTGTTGTACATCAACGACATTCACTTGTGTCAAAAGAACAAGCAAGTTTATGGTAAAGTTGTACATCAATGACATTCACTTGTGTCAAAAGAACAAGCAAGTTTATGGTAATGTTGTACATCAATGACATTCACTTGTGTCAAAAGAACAAGCAAGTTTATGGTAAAGTTGTACAGTACATCCAAGACATTCACTTGTGTCAAAAGAACAAGAAATTTTATGGTAAAGATGTACAATATAAGTACAGTCAATCCAGGTGTTTTGTGTGAGTAAATGATGGCTGAACCAGTTTGTCAAACAGAATGGGTATCACTACGATCAGTAAAGCATCTGCTGCCTGTCACTACACTTCCTCTTGTGAAGACATTGATAGGAAGGTGGCTACAAAAAGCCAAGGTTTTCAATATGGATAAGACTGAGCTATTTTGGAAGTGCCTGCTTTCCTCTATACTGTACTGCCAATCCAAGAGTATTGTGTGAATAAAGGCTGGCTGAACCAGTTTGTCAGGCAGAATGTGCTTCACTACGATCAGTTGCATGGTAAAGCATCTGCTGCCTGTCACTACACTTCCTCTTGTGAAGACATTGACAGGAAGGTGGCTACAAAAAGCCAAGATTTTTAATATGGATAAAATTGGGCTATTTTGGAAGTGCCTGCTTTCCTCTATACTGTACTTTTCTACCACAGGAAGAAGGGCAGGCCAGTCATTGTCGTCTGTCAAGGTGACTGACACAATTTGTTGCTTTATGCCCTTATGATGTTACTGTTTTATGTCGTGTTTTATCGGCGAATGAAAAGGGGACAAGTATAATGTTTTAAGAATCATGTCAGCATATTTAGGTAATATATATTTGTTTTGGGGGAGGGGGTAAGGGGGGAGAGGCTTGAGTTATAATTATAGCTTCTATACACTGTACAGCACAGTAAAGAGTTAAATGGACTGAGAGACAAGGTTTGGAGTTACACCTGTCCTGAGGTTAATAAATAATCCTTGTAACTTCATAGGCGCCACTATATAACAGTTACTTACCATAGTGCTATTGTATTGGAATTACACCAACTAACAAACACTGCAATTAATATGTTCATTATTCAGTTTATGTTTTTAAGCAATTTCTCTTTTCTACACATCTATCGCATCTGGTTAAAATCAGGTTTGGTTAGATTAGGTTAAATCAGGTTAGGTTAGTTTATTTTAACGCTGATGCAATAAAAGACTTAGGAGAATGAGACTCTCTCCTCCTCCTTATTTACTAAGTACAGTACGTACAAAAATATTTACCACGGATGTTTATTATGGCGGCCTTAGGATACTATACACGGGCTGCTTTACACACCATACACTATACACGGGCTGCTTTACACACCATACACTATACACGGGATGCTTTACACACCATACACTATACACGGGATGCTTTACACACCATACACTATACACGGGATGCTTTACACACCATACACTATACACGGGATGCTTTACACACCATACACTATACACGGGATGCTTTACACACCATACACTATACACGGGATGCTTTACACACCATACACTATACACGGGATGCTTTACACACCATATACGGGCTACTTTACACACCATACACTATACACGGGCTGCTTTACACACCATACACTATACACGGGATGCTTTACACACCATACACGGGCTACTTTACACACCATACACTATACACGGGCTGCTTTACACACCATACACTATACACGGGATGCTTTACACACCATACACTATACACGGGCTGCTTTACACACCATACACGGGCTGCTTTACACACCATACACTATACACGGGCTGCTTTACACACCATACACTATACACGGGATGCTTTACACACTATACACGGGATGTTTTACACACCATACACGGGATGCTTTACACACAATACACGGGATGCTTTACACACCATACACGGGATGCTTTACACACCATACACTATACACGGGCTGCTTTACACACCATACACTATACACGGGATGCTTTACACACCATATACTATACACGGGATGCTTTACACACCATACACTATACACGGGATGCTTTACACACCATACACTATACACGGGATGCTTTACACACCATACACTATATACGGGATGCTTTACACACCATACACTATACACGGGATGCTTTACACACCATACACTATACACGGGATGCTTTACACACCATACACTATACACGGGATGCTTTACACACCATACACTATACACGGGATGCTTTACACACCATACACTATACACGGGAACTTTATACACCATACACAGGATGCTTTACACACCATACACTATACACGGGATGCTTTACACACCATACACTATACACGGGATGCTTTACACACCATACACTATACACGGGATGCTTTACACACCATACACTATACACGGGATGCTTTACACACCATACACTATACACGGGATGCTTTACACACCATACACTATACACGGGATGCTTTACACACCATACACTATACACGGGATGCTTTACACACCATACACTATACACGGGATGCTTTACACACCATACACTATACACGGGATGCTTTACACACCATACACTATACACGGGATGCTTTACACACCATACACTATACACGGGATGCTTTACACACCATACACTATACACGGGATGCTTTACACACCATACACTCTGGGTCAAGATAAACCACTTCTTCCATCCTTGTAGCAGTTTATTTCTATAACTGCATACTGGCCGTAAAACTGTAGAGGCGAGAAATACCCGCAATCAGGACATTTGTAGGTATTTATCAGCTTATATTAGCATCGTAATTTAGCACCAAAGGTTACATATTGCTGAGTATTTGCTATCAAACACTTTATCACACCTAAGATATTACATGCTACACAAATACATTTACTCTATATTTACCTGTACTTCCCCTGTTAAATATCGGAAACTCGTGAACCCCAGCCGCTCACTTTGGTTACTTGGCGCCAGCACTGGTCACAATTGATGCCATGACCACAAGCGGGAAGCATATTTCCGTTCTGTATGGGTATTCGTCTCAGTACCACAGCCAGCCACCTCAGCCAAGCAGCCCCAGTGGGATAGGTAAGGTGTGGGTATACCAACGCAGTAATTTAGCCTGGGAAACACACTGAGCATATTTTCGTGAAAAACCTATGGTTAGTTTGGAAATGACGGGGCGAGCGTTGTTCCTGGCTGAGGGTTCCTGGTGATGAGATGATTACCCATAAGAAAGGAAATATGCAAGCGGGAAAGGCATCGAGTCCCACTTAACAGACAAGGAGGCAAGAAGTTTAAGCCTATAAAATAGAATTCTATTCCCATGTACGAACTTTTTAAAAAAGTTATCTTTTAATTTTAAAGTGTGAACTAAACTATTACACAGACATTTATATAAGAAAAAGTGCATTAAATTACAAGTTCAGTATTGAGCTAATAATTTTCAGTGGCCGTCAGTTGGGTGTAATTCCGAAAGTTAACCCCAGACTAAACATACAAGTGGTAGGCCTTTGGCTGGATTGTACTGCCTTACTACAGTACTGCACAATCCATCACCCCTGGGGGTTCGCGTAAGGAATTATCATCAATCTGAGGGTTTTGTTTAGCCAGGGATGGGCCTCTTCCTCAGTCTCCAATTCCTTACAACCCAATTCCTTGTCCAAGAACTTCAAGCAACAAAAGCAAGAGCAAAAAATACTGCAAAACGTATACGATAAAATGAAGAATAATTTCCTGCCAGAAACTAAGGTAAGACAGAAAACAATTCAAATCAAAACCAACCGCTCAGGGATAGTGATCATAAAAGAGGTGGTCATTTTTGCCATAGGTAACGGTCAGGAATGGGTTACCTGTTACCACCACCGGTTCTACTTGCCTTAAAGCCGCGCCTCCCTCAGTTTCCTTCTCAATAACACACCTTTCCGTGCCGGCCATCTGCTCCACAGCTTCCCAAAACTGCTTTTCTGCCTGCCTCATTCTGATCTCGTAGCACACTGTCAGGCGTTCCACATCCCGCTGCCAACGATATACGGACCAGAACACCAAAATACAAACACCATACTGAACAAAAGACCACACAAACACCCAACCCACATACGTTACCTTAACATTCCATAGCGTGCCAAAATCACCCACTTCATTCTGGTGGGGAAGCAACACTTCAACATAAAAAAGGGAGCTTGTTGCCCACTGCAAGGCAAAATACGGAAGGATTTTCAGCAACACACCAACTACCATCACCGGCAACAGATAAAGTACATTCCAAAAACACTTCATCACACATCCCAACATTACAATCAATATTTCAATGATAAAGTAACACCAAATTTCCATCCTGAGTCTAGGCAGGACAGGTCCACCCAGCCAATCCTGTTTGTGAAGTTCAGGCGGGGATCCAATCACTTCATCGGGATTACTGGCAAGAATATTAAACTCCAGGATAAAAACACAAACAACATTACACACAAACACTGACAAATAGACTAGTTCAATTACCCATTGCCAAAAGGGTTTGGGAATCCAACATTTTCCGACAGAAAACCGCTCTTCACCGCGGTCACCACCGCCTTTTTCCACGTCGGAGGAAGACATTTTGATGTCTCGAAAAATCCGATAAAACTACACCTTAGCGGATAATAACACAATGATAAATGTATACGACTTACCACTTTAACAACGCTAAGGAGAGTGACTCGCTCACGCTGGTGCTCACCTTTTATAGCCCCAAGACGCCGGAAGTGGATATTATGAATACTTCGAGCTGCCAATATTTCGTTATTTTCCTTCCATAATTACCCCAGTGCCATTCAGACCCTTTTCACTTAAAAATAAATAAAACTTATTCGTAATATCTGTAAATAAGACTGAGTGTCAATATCAGATTTTAAGAAACGTCAAATAAACTTTTCGAAATTGTCTTTTCTGTCGTAGAAATTTAAATTCAAATCTGCGTTCGTACAGCACTTTTGAATGCACCACAGTAAATGCAAAATAAACTAGCCATATTATAATATTTTAATTAACTGTTCTGATAAAAGTCTCTTCAAATACTGGGATAAAGAACTATTTACACAAAGGGTTACCCAACCTCCTTGGTTGACACGCAAAAATATCATGCATAGTTATGACACCTACCACAATACTAACTTACTGGCCTGTGACTCCATATCCTTTCCATAGCACCTCTTCGTGACTAGCACCATAGTCTATGTTAGTGCTAATCTCTTATTACAGCACAACACTGAAGATGGTTAGATGGCAATTTTACGCCAAGTTAAAGTAAACAGAGTTTAGTATCGTCACTATTTACTTTCCTCTAACTTCTCCTAAAGGCCTTACTTTGATCAGCTGGATTGGTGATAAGTACAGTATAAGGGAAAAACATTCAAGCACCAGATTCTGTGGCTACTAATGGTACTTTTAATAACAAAATCAAACAATTTATGGATGCTGTGAACTCTCTTCAGCTACAATTAGGGTGAGGTGGGGGTCAACCCTACTATTAGTGGCAAAATATTACACCAAACATTCAGATAAAGGTTTTATTATGAAATGTAAATATCTACAGAAGCTTCAGGAAAAGGGCTATCTTTGGTATGGTTATCACTTCTTTTGAAAAAAGATAAGTTGACTTAAAAGTGTATTTTCAAAAAGGCAGCCATGTGTATAGATAGTGGGGGTGAAGCCTACATCCTATTTGACAACACTGTAATGTGTTACCAAAGTAAATCTAAGTTTACATATGAAGTAGGCAATGTAAGAATTCAGAGCAGAGACATTTATCTACTCCATGACTTTCATATTGCCTTACAAGCAACACAAAAATTTAATATTCCATTATTAAATATTTAACCTGGCTGAATACTGAAATGTGGTGCTAAATTATTGTAAAAGTAAAGGACATATGCTGTCCCAGTACAAAAATGTTGGCCACATGTTACAGAAATATATATGCCATGAATGAAGAAAAACAGGCCAGGTTAAGACGTAGGACTTATTTTGAAAAGATATATGCTACAACATTACATAAATCAAAGTGAAGGTACATACTCATTAATCTAACTCATGTGTTATGCCAGCATGTTAACCTGTAGTTACAAGTCTACTTCATACTGTACTGAATTAGAGCCACATTATATTTGTCTGGCAAGCCTCTGTTTTACCTCCCCGCCAACCCAAATTTACAAACAAGGCACCTTGACAAATCTGTGAAAGACATATTACATGAGTCCATCATATACAGATGTTTTTACTAATATTTTGTAACCTGTGGGAGTGGACCGTACAGAAATGAACTGGTAGTAGACGCCCTGCAAATACCGGTAAAAATATAATGACACTATTTTTACCAGGCTATAAGCCAAAAAATTCAATTTGTAAGGGTCAAATGCATCCACCAATTAAAATTATATACCTGCAACACCTACAACAGAACTAAACCGTATTTCAAAATCATGCTGCACCAAACACATGTACATAATTTTATGCTGGACTGCTACCAATAATGTTCTGTGAGTATCCAGGTACCTTCTATATTTTATAGGTACTTATTTTGTATGATATGCCCACTACCTACGCCATATTATAAATTCGTCACACAGGCCACGGCTTTGGATGGTCACAAATTTCTTCAAATTCCATAGAAGACAGACTCTAGTTACGATAGAATGCCCTACCATCAGAATCTACCAGTGTTCATAGTCGATATATGCTATACCAGCAGTGCTAAATATTATACCAGACACCCCAAAAAACTGAAATACTCACCTCCCACATCCAGCTTTCCAGATGTAAACATGGCGCCACCAGGCGGCCCAGCTGTCCTGCCGCGTTTTCTTCTTTTTAAGCGGTTGCTATTCTGGGAGGTGGTAGGTGGGGGTAACCATCATCCACTCACTTGATGTAGTGCTGCCTACTTCTTCCTTCGCCCTTATCACTCTTTTCCTGTGCCTGCCCTCTTTTCCTATTTCTCCCATCTTTCCTGTCACATTTTATTACTTCAGGTGGCTTTACACTGACAAGTCAAATGGTTTCCTGTAAGACAGGAAATCATTTACATTGTTGTGTGGAATTCATTTAAGGATAACAAAGGTGTCTTGGAGACCAAACATCAAAGGAGTCCTTCACCAGGGAGATGACACAGGAAGATGTGACTCGGCCAGTTACTTACGTGGGCAATGAGAGAGACGGACAAGGAAGGCATGGAGAACCTACACCTGGCGTCCATTTCCCCAGCAGACAGTCAAGGGAAAATGACGCCGACGGCAAAACACAAACCCGAGTGAAAGCAGCAAAACTAACATCTCTATGGGCAAGATGCAAGAAAAACATGGTAAAAACATATGGAAAACAATCAGAAAATATAAATAACAAACTACAAAGGAAAAGAACTAACTGAAGGGGAGACCAACAAAAATGAGGCGGCATATTACATGGTCTATATCAGCAAGGACAAGCAGTCTGTCCTTAAGTAAATAGAAGAAACAGAAAAAAAGGAACTCAGTTCAAAAGGATGATAAAAGAAAACTGAAATGTGACGGATGTCCTAACACGAAGCTAAAAAAAAAAAAAAAAAAAAAAAAAAAAAAAAAAGGGGCAGCTGCACTAGATGTCAACACAACATATAAGTGAACAATGCTATGCACCTACAGTTTATGGCTGTGTTGGAATGCACAAGACCATCCCACAGGAGGTCAATGGCAAGGAAGTATATGCCTTGCCAATGATTTTACACTGACAATTCTCTTCCCTGCTGAGCGATGTAAAGAAGTTTACCACATCCTAGGCTGTGCTCGGGTATACAGCACCACACCCTTTGTGCTAATAAAGAGGGTTTTATTCTAAAGCCTGCCAGTTTCACCCAGTCAACTGCTTATGACATTTCCCACTCCTAATCTGAATACCAGACACGTGCAATTAATAGCTTTTATTCATGAATACACTTGCACAATTGAGGCCAGGGATGGTAATGGCACTGGCACTATACCTAACAGCTCAAGCACCATTACAAACTCCTCAGTGTTACAAAGTCTTACTACACATGTTTATGATGCTGACTCACAACACAGGGCTGACGGAAGATTCTCTTCGTTTTGTGCAAACATTCAAATGAATTTTCCCTTTTCATTTTTCTCACAATACACACAACAACCTCAAGAAAATGCCCAAATTTCCCCTTGAAAGAAATTTTTCCCAAATTATGAATCCACATTCTAAAGGTAAACTACAGATAATGAGATTCAGCAGCAGCTGACATGCAAGTTGCACTGGTAAGTCTAGCTTACATGGATGCTCTGATGAGTGGCAATGTTCACTCCAAGGGTATTTTAAGTGTCTAGGTGATGTAGTTAACCAACATCAATGTGATTTTGACCACAGTGATTAGGAGATAGGGAACCCTAATTTAGGCACTGTACAGAAACAAAACATTGTAGGCATTAAATTATTTTACCTACTAGTAAACGGAAAGAAAGTAGAGTACAGTACAAACTAGCCCAGTGACACCACACTCCAACTGCACCTTGTCCTGGCCTATCTGCAACATGCCTTCCTCAATGGTCCCTTGTTCACCAGATGGATGATTTTCACAGGCCCGTGTATAAAGAGTAAGCTTATTATGCCATAGTGTAATTCACTTATATGTTGCCTTTTATGCTATAACTCTCCACTGCTAGCCAACTAAAAAGCTGATATGCTAGTTTCTCTCAATTCACAGTTCCTGTACCAGTTGTAGCTATATCAAAAGATGTACTATTTTGAGCCCACCCCTGACTTATATGTATGAACTGCTGTACATTCAGTGTTAACCAAGGATATCTAGCCTTCTTTCTAATGCCAGATGCCGAAGCCACAGTTCATGCAAGACAGCCTAAACAAAATTACTGTCAAGAGAATCACAACCCACCACTATTCCATCATGCCACTTCATACCACTTCTCATACACTCCTCCAATACCACCAAGACTATCACAACACATCACCATTCCATCATGCCATCTTCACTCAAATATTCCTCCATGGTAACTCTCCACCACATTCTTGTTTTCCTTTCCTCAGTCTTCCTTTAACTTCACCTTTTTACACTCTTTGTTAACACTTCTTTCCTCATGCATTACATACACCCATACTACTTCAATACTTTAGCTACAGTATAGCGTTTATAGGAAAAACAGTAATATGCAAAACATGAAGGCAATATCACAGCATGACTTGGTAACAAGTTTAATAAACTGTTTTCAGATGGAAAAATTATATTTGCAACTGAAAAAAATAAAAATAAAAAAAGCTTGATTGGGTCAAACTTTACTTGGGAGAAGTAATGGCCTGACTTGCAGTCTCTTCAAGTGTAAGGATAGAGACCAAGGGGCTGAAAGTGTTGTATCTCCCAAAACAACCTTACAACTGCTGGTACAATTACTCCAATATCATATCTGCACTAGACTGATTATATATTTCTGAGGAGAAAACATGTCTTAGGTGCCATACATCTTAGTCCTTACCAGCGTCTAAGCTAGTGGTATGAACCTGGGGAAGACAGGAGCAGCCATTCCCATATATAGTGCCCAGTGCCTCTTCAGGCGGCTGAGAGATATGCCTCCATGTGCTGGCACCAACATGGGTTGAACAAATGTCCCTTGACTCTTCCTATCCCCTGACAAGAGGATGACAGACTGCAAGACAAAGGCAACTTCAGTCTAGTTCACCACAATCACATTCAGATGAGTCGAGGGCAACAACAACAACAAGTTGTTTGGACCTGAAGCTCGATTACTAGTTCACAAGATTTGAGAGTAAACAACCAACTTCTTACTTCCAATAAATTACAATATATGATAATTTAAATACGGTGTTATGCAAACAATATCAGTATTACAGTTTATGCTTGCTTCTTTTAATCATCCACATCCTGTCCTGGGCTGCATTCACATTACCCTTGCAAGTTATCATCACCAATGGTAAGTGCACTACTTGCCTTCTGTTTGGCAATCATGGTTGTTCCAATATCAGTCCACATACCAACAATCATGCTGGGATGTGAAAAGATACCAAGACAATGCAGCCTTCATAACATAAACAAACTTTCGTCACAAATGGAAATTCATTCACCACTGCTGAATCTTGGGTGTAGTTACATTCTCTTGGTGATATTTTGTTTCATCTGTGATAAATTTACCGTAGAATGAAAGCACTATAGGCTATTAGCAAAAAAGATAAGAAAAACAAGGTTATTGTCAACACCAAGTACAGGCTTAAAACTAGAATTTCACAGTATTTTTCAGACATGACTGAAGTTCTGTAGGAGGTAGTCTTAGGTAAATAACAGAGTCCATGATGTCATTTACTATAATTCAGCAGTCACTGTCAGCCAGCACCAAACATAGTTTCCAGTATTTTGATTGATTTTGTTTCCACAGCAGATGGTGTGACGGGAGTAATCACTGCTGCTCACCCTGGCTTAACAAGCACCACTTCGCTGATATACCAGCAAAGTTATCATGATCAGCGGGGGTGAACAAAGCCCTGGTTTCTCATTTTGTACACACAACAGGATGGTCAGAGCATGAGTCTGATCTCTCTTCTGGCTCATCATACTTGGGACAACGAGTCTATTTTGTATTAAAAAAAAAAAAAAAAAAAAAAAAAAAAAAAAAAAAAAAAAAAAGGAGGAGGGAGGGGAGGAGGAGGAGGAAGAGGAGGAAGAAGAAGAAGAAGAAGAAGAGGAAGAAGAAGAAGAAGAAGAAGAAGAAGAAGAAGAAGAAGAAGAAGAAGAAGAAGAAGAAGAAGAAGAAGAAGAAAGAAGAAGAAGAAGAAGAAGAAGAAGAAGAAGAAGAAGAAGAAGAAAGAAGAAGAAGAAGAAGAAAGAAGAAGAAGAAGAAGAAGAAGAAGAAGAAGAAGAAGAAAGAAGAAGAAGAAGAAGAAGAAGAAAGAAGAAGAAGAAGAAGAAGAAGAAGAAGAAGAAGAAGAAGAAGAAGAAAGAAGAAGAAGAAGAAGAAGAAGAAGAAGAAGAAGAAAGAAGAAGAAGAAGGTCAAATTTATGAGGATGATTACAGCAGATCTAGAAAACACTGAGTCTCTAACAACAACCTGTTATCAAAACAGCATTGGCATGTACAGACGTTGGAATAAGTTCGTTTCCTTTTGCGTGGACTAAGGTGTTTGTAACACTGCACGGTGGAGAGCTATCCCCTCCTCCTCCCTTCCCTGTAGTCCCACACTCCCACCCAAACCCCCCCACTTTTCTCTCCGACCCCATAACCCCACCTGGTACCCTCCATACTCTCGCTCACAGCCAGCTAGGGGTTACCGTACTTCTGGCACCTCTCTGATTTCGTATAATCCAACTATGAAAGGAATACTACAGTATTTATCATAAACATCTCTTTCGACCGCCATCTCCCACACATCTCGTTTCCGTATAGAATATTTTATGAAACAGTTTATATCTTGAATCTACCGGTTACGATATCTGGAAGTAATACCTTACACATTTCGTAATGGAAATGGGCTTAGCACGGAATAATAAACTTTCCTGCCTCTATTTTTGCCTTAGTTTCATTTCCATCTAGACATAAGGTATGACGGAATTAAAGATTCTCTAGATGTTTTTCTAAAATTATACAAAATGCTAATTATGACCAATAGATTTGTCACGTGACAAATTATTTTAGCGCAGATAGCAGTACAGCCTTACAGTATATAGTTTCTGGTCTAGCTTA
>NC_137040.1:18063977-18081477 GCF_032717465.1 Coenobita brevimanus | reverse complement strand
ACTCCTGAAGAGTCAAAAAATGGGTTGGATGATGGATGGATGGATGCCACCCTCACTACACTATACACAACTTAAGAAGTCCCAACCAAACACTCTCTGTATGCACTCCACTAGTTTTCCAAAACCAACTGCTCCCAACTCATTAATCCTAAGTGGTGAGTAACAAATATGGATGCGGCTGTGTGAATCAAATAATTGCAGTAACAAATAGTGCACGTGAGAAAGATTGTACACACTTTATGGCATTAATGGACAAGGTAACACTGTATGGCAGGGAAAACAAGGTGACTGTGAACAACAGTACAAGCTACTGTGTTGCATGAATGGAAAGCTGCTGAATGGGATAATCTTTAGATGGTAACAAAGCACAAGTAAAAGTAGGTGGTTGTCTGGGTAGGTACAGTATTTCAATGTCAGTGTTGGAGTGAGTGTTGTCACCATGACTATTCAACATGTGTGTGACAAAGGTTATGAGTGGAACTAAAACTTCAGTCAAGGAGAGAGGGATGGGACTGAGAGTGAACAGTGAAGGGTACTAACTTAAATACGATGTGTGCAGATGATGCTGTGTTGCCTGCTAATAGTGAAAAGGAACTTTGAAAATCAGTTCAGAGATTAGTGGATTTCTGTGGGCATGGCGTTTTTAAAGTACTGTACAGTATATTTTACTTGTTATGGTCACTCACTGCAACAAGAAAATGTCACCAAACAGTTCCAACAGAATCCATAACTAATACTTTTAAACAGATTTTTAAACAGCAAAAAGCAACAGAACCAAAACGAAAATGTATAAATGTTTTTAAAATAGACATTTCTGTACAACAGTCTTGAATGTGTATCAAAAAGCTGTGCTTTGGAGCTTAATTCCTCAGAATCTGCTTTGCAAGATGTTTTCATTACAAGAGAGTATCTCTGATCTATTGTGACAAATTTTTAAAAACTTGGGTTCCTCTGAAGCCTTAGACATCAGGGAGTAAAGAGGCAGTAACTGAGATCAACATATAGATTATTTATGGTCATTTCTGAGAATTTATGCATTTTTTCATATCTCATCTGAACTAATGACGAGGCATATAGACAGCAAGTTTACATACCAGAATGACTTGACAGAAGTAGAGCAGGTGGCATCCTTGGTTGTTGGCTGGTTGAATGACATTATGCTTTACGCTGAGAATGTATTAAATGTTACTTCCTCTACTGTTAGATGAACTACGCCTCTGAAAACATAATTTGACAATCTGTCAGTAAATGATCATTTAATTATGTATTGAGGTTTAACAGGTGAAAGAAAATATAACATTTAAATTCCAAATATGGTTTACACTAGTTATACTGTGTAAGAAATTATGCTAACCACTAAGGGTATTATTTCAGAATAGCATCCATCAAATGGACACTGGAATTAATATACTACTTCAGAATAACATCCATCTAATGGACACTGGAATTAATCCATTATATCAGAATAACATCCATCTAATGGACACTGGAATTAATATATTATTGCAGAATAACATCCATCTAATGGACACTGGAATTAATCCATTACATCAGAATAACATCCATCTAATGGACACTGGAATTAATATATTATTTCAGAATAACATCCATCTAATGGACACTGGAATTAGTATATTATTTCAGAATAACATCCATCTAATGGACACAGGAATTAATATATTATTTCAGTAAGAGAGAGTGAGAAGAGAGCGGATGAGGAATTTGGAAGGAACTTGAGTGTAAAGTGGAGGGACTGTAAGAAAATTTTCTGGAAAGAGGTGAAAAGAGTAAGACAGGGTGAAAGTGAAGTTAACAGGGGAGTGAAAGATTCAAATGGTAGATTACTAGTGGAGAAGGGAGAAAAAGTGAGCAGACGGAGAAAAAACTTTAAGGAATTGTTGAACGTAGAGGATGGAAGTAATGCGAGTATAAGTGGCTGGGGAATGGCTGGGAGAAGGAGGGAGGTGAGAAGACAGGAAGAAATCAGTAGGATAGAAGTTGTGGAAGCAATGAAGAAAGTGAAATTGGGGAAAGCCCCACGAATAGATGGAGTGTGTGGTGAAATGCTGAAGTATGGGGGAGAGATAGCAGCAGAATGGATGTCGAAAATGTGCAGATTGGCCTGGGAGGAAGGTAGAGTCCCAGATTATTGGAAGTCAGGTAGAATTATTCCCTTGTACAAAGGAAAAGGGGAAAAAGTGTGTGGTAATCATAGAGGCATCTGTCTTCTTAGTATAACAGGAAAAGTGTATGGCAGGATACTTATTGACAGAGTTAGAGAAAGAACAGAGGAATTAGTTGAAGAAGAACAGGGTGGCTTTAAGAAGGGAAGAGGTTGTGTAAAATAGATATTCATTCTTAGATCTTTAGTGGAAAAGTTTCTAGAGAAGGGAAAGAAGATGTATGCAGCTTTCAAGGATCTGGAGAAAGCATATGACAGGGTGGATAGACAAGGATTGTGGAAAGTATTAAGAATATATGGAGTAGATGGTAAGTTGTTGAATGCTGTGAAGAGTATGTATGATGGTGCTAAGGCTGCAGTGCGTGTGGATGGTGAACTGAGTGAATTTTACTCTTTGAAGGTTGGGTTGAAACAGGGATGTGTCATGTCTCCATGGTTGTTCGATCTGTACATGGATGGGGTAATAAAAGAGGTACAAGGTAGGGTAGTGGATGTTGGAGTGGCCCTGGTGAGAGAGGATAGTGTTTGGAAAATCCCTGTACTGTTGTTTGCATATGATACTGTGTTGTTGAGTGAAGACGAAGGGGAGCTGCAAGGCTTGGTGGATGAGTTTGGGAGAGTGTGTAAGAAACGGAATCTAAAGGTGAATGTAAGGAAGAGTACAGTGACGGTCTTTGAGAGAGGTGAAGTCAGTGAATGTACAGCGAGGTTGGATGGTGAGGAATTGGAAAATGTGAGTACGTTTAAGTACTTGGGTTGTGTGATGACTAAGGATGGAGGATAGGAGGGTGGAGTGCTTGAAAGGGTACAGCAAGGAAGAAAGGTTGCTGGTTCCTTGAAAGCACTGATGAGAAGCAGGGAAGTGAGCATGGAAGTGAAAAAGTTACTACATGACAGTATTGTGATACCAACTCTAACGTATGGAAGTCAAGCTTGGACGTTGCTGGAAGGATACAAGAGTGAGAGCAGTGGAAATGAGTTATTTAAGAGAAGCTTGTGGAGTCACATGGAGAGAGAGGCTGACAAATGAGGATATAAAGGAGTGTTGTGGTGTGGATGTGATAGGAAGCGTTAGGAGGAATACACTGAGGTGATTTGGCCATGTGGAGAGGATGGAGGGTGAAAGACTGACGAAGAGAGTTTATGTGAGTGAGATGGAGGGGGGAAGACGGAGAGGAAGGTCGAGGATGAGATGGAGGGATGGGGTGGAGAGGTATATGAGAGAGGGGGGTGTGAGTTGAGAGCGGGGCAGTGAAATGGCGGGGGACAGGGCGACATGGAGGGGATTTGTTTGTGGCCACCCCGAACGGGATTGAGGCGTCTGGCAATAGACAGATAGATTTCAGAATAACATCCACTAGATGGATGTTATTCTGAAGAAGAAGTGGCTAAAGTGGTTACAGGACAGGGGTTCAGTTGAAATAACTGTATATATTGGGAGCAAGAAGCACATAAAGAGCCTAGAGGAAAAAAAAGGAGGTAATGATGAACTAGGAAGAAATATGAATGCAATCTACTCTGAAAATAGGAAGTTAATCTGGAAAGAGGTGCCGAAATGTAGAAGTGAAAGCGGAAAGAAATGCGATGGTGTGAAGGATGTAGGTAGTAGAATATTAACCCATGGGGATGAAGTAAGGACCAGATGGAAAGAATATTTTGACAGCCTGATGAATGGGAACAGAGAGAGCAGCGAGGCTGTAAACATGATTGGTTTGGGGGCTGTGCACAGAAGGAATGCAGTACCAGGAGACGTGACACTCGCACAGGTGAAGAGTGCTGTGAAGCGGCTGAAAAATGGGAAAGCAACTGGGGTTGATGAGGTGTATGCAGAGATGCTTAAGTGTAGTGGAGAGAGTGGAATTAAGTGCTTGTTGGAGATATGGAAGAAGGCATGGATGAGTGAAACTGTGCCTGGAGAGTGGAAAAAGGCTGTGATTGTTGTGATTGTACCCCTGTACAAAAATAAAGGTGAGCGAGGTGAGTGCAAGAATTATTGTGGCATAAGATTCTTGAGTGTGGTAGGGAAGGTGTATGGAAGAATTATTATAGAAAAAGAAGAGAGATCAGGAGTCCTAGTGAGTGACGAACAGGGTGGCTTTAGGAGTGGCAGAGGATGTGTGGATCAAATATTTGCAGTGAGATTGATAACAGAGAAGGCTCGTGAGAAGGACCATAAGGTGTTTATGGCATTCATGGATCTGGAAAAAGCATACGAGAAAGTGGACAAAGAAGGATTGTGGAAAGGTTTGCGCATGTATGGTGTAGATGGTAAGCTGTTAGGTGCCGTCAAGAGTTTTTATGATGGTAGTGAAGCATGTGTAAGGGTTAATGGGCATCTAAGTGAACGGTTCACGGTCGTTGTGGGCGTGCGACAAGGTTGTGTGATGTCCCCATGGTTGTTTAACATGTATATGGATGGGGTGATGAAAGAAGTAATAACATGAATAATGGAGAAAGGGATGGCGTTGGTAATGAATGGTGATGGATAGAATATCTCAAATTGTTGTATGCTGATGATGTAGTACTGCTTGCAAGTACCGGACAAGAACTTGGAGGGCTAGTGGAGAGTTTTGCTGAGGTCCGTGCCTTGAGAGTAAATGTAGAAAAGAGTAAAGTGATGGTTACTGAGAGAGAAGGTGACTCCCAGTGCGATGTTACAGTGAATGGAGGGAGACTGGAATTGGTGAGAGAGTTCAAATACCTGGGCACAGTGACAGAAGAGATGAAAATGTGCAAAAGAAGTTGAAAGTAGAGTGGCACAAGGAAGAAAACTAGCTGGTGCCATGAAGGCCTTGAGAAGAAACAGAGGCCTGAGTGCTGCAGCTGCACGGGGCTTGCATGAAAATGAAAAGTCAAGATTAAGAACAGTGGAGATGAGACTGCTGAGGAATTTATATGGAGTACAGAGGGTGGATAGGATACGAAATAATGTGCTTCGTGAAAGATGTGGAGTGAGGAATTGGACACCAGAACCGAAGAGAGTGTACTGAAATGCTATGGTCACATGAAGACAATGGATAAGAACTGAGTGGTGAAAAGGTATATCAGAGCGAATCTGAAGGAGACAGGAGGCGAGGTGGGACAAGGAGGAGAGATATGGTGGGTGAGTGTGTGAGGAAGAGAGGTTTGGAAGTCGGTGAGGCTAGGGAACTGACAAGAGGTCGAGCTGGCTGGATGAATGTTGTGAGGAGAAGTGCATGATCAGGGATTTGGCACCTCTTTGTAACGTGGCAACATCCGGATTGACTCAATCGGATATGTTTATGTGAAGCTACAGAACGTGGTGAATCGTTTTGGCGTAGCTGATAGAGCCAAGATTCCGGGGGCTTGAATGAGAAGTGAATGGAAGCGTGGCCCATTGAACTGGGCAAATATGGGCTGTCTGGACATTGCTACTCCTCACCTTGCCCTAGGGTGAGAAAGGAGGTCCGGATGATGATGATGATGAACATCCATCTAAATCAGGGATTCTTAACCTGGGGTCCATGGGATACAGAGGGTCCGTGAAGGTCAGAATAACTGAGAACAATTTAGCAAGATTGCGTGATGCCGTTTGGCATTTAAAAAAAAAAAAAAAAAAAAAAAAAAAAAAAAAAAAAATCGATGTCTTGAAGAATTCTGGTGTTCGTTGACACAAGCCTACCCTCGTCTGGCAAAGCAAGCTATGGGTGCTGTGATTCCGTTTGCAACTACATACCTTTGTGAGTCAGGGATTTCAGCGCTTGTTTCTATCAAAATAAAAAGTCGAAATCAACTGGATGTCAACGATGACGTGCGTGTTGGCTTGTCAAAGACCACTCCACAGTTTCATCTTATTCAAGCCAAACAGCAACAACAACCCTCTCACTTAAATGAACTTTAAGGAGACTTAAAGTCTTGTTTTGTTTAATTTGCTCAAGTTGGATGTATTTCATTTTCTCGAGTGGCCATTAGTTTTTGCATGAAAAAAAGAGTGAGAAACATAATTCTTTGTAAAGACTGTTTTATACTGTGATACACTGCGTGAGGTAGTTTTCAATAAAATAATGTATATTCATTGCATGCAAAATGCTGCGTTTGTGCTTATGTGCATTGTTGTAGGGAAGGGGTTCAGAGCGTTCACCAGATTCTCGAAGGGGTCCGTGACTCAAAAAAGGTTAAGAACCACTGATCTAAATGGACACTGGAATTAATATATTATTTCCGAATAGCATCCATGTAATGGACACTGGAATTAACATATTATTTCAAATAACATCCATCTAATGGACACTGGAATTAATATATCAGAATAACATCCATCTAATGGACACTGGAATTAACATGTTACTTGCGATCTATCTATAACCATATGCCTTAATCCGACACGGGGTGGTCACAAACATATCACCTCCATGTCGCACTGTCCCCTGCCACTTCCAGGCCCTCCCCACAACTTACACCCCCCTCTCTCATATACCTCTCCACCCCATCACTTCATCTCATCCTCAGTGTCTTCCAACCTCTCCCACCCCTATCCACCTTACTCACATACACTCTCCTCCTTAATCACTCAATCTCCATCCTCTCCACATGGCCAAACCACCTCAGTCTAATTCTCCTAATGCGTTCTATCACATCCACACCACAATGCTTCTTCACTTACTCATTTATCAGTCTATCTTTCCATGAAACTTCACATGCTCCTCTCAAACATATAAATCACAAATTATTTGAGTTCTTGGAAATGAATTTCCACTGCTCTCTCTTAACCTGTGTCCTTCCAACAAGGTCCAAGCATCTCTTCCAAACGTTAGAGTGGGTATCACAATACCATCACGCAGTGACTTTTATTCCCATGCTCACTTCCTTATTTCTTATCACTACTTTCAATGAACCAGCAACCTTTCTTCCCGCCTGTACACTTTCCAGCAGTTCATGCTCCAAACTTCCATCCTTACTCATCACACTACCCAAATACATAAATGCATTCACATTTTCCATTTCCTCACCATCCCGTTCCAGTGTGCACTAAGTGACTTCATTTCTCTGGAAGACCACAACTTTACTCTTCCCTACATTCACCTTTAGAGTTTAGATTCCGTTTCTTACAAACTCCCCCAAATTCACTCACCTAACCTTGAGGTTCCCCTTCGTCTTCATTTAACAATACAGTATCATCTGCAAACAACAGAACACGAAGTTTCCAAACGCTGCCTTCTCTCATTAGGACCGCTCCAACATCCACTACCCTACTTTGTATCTCTCTTATAACTCCATCCATATACAAACTGAACAAATATGGAGACATGACACATCAGTTTCAATCCAACATTCAGACAAAAATTCACTCAGTTCACTGTCCACACGCACTGCAGCCGTAGCACCCTCGTAACATACTTCCCACGGAATTTAACGCTTTCCATTTACTCCGTAATTTTTCAATATTTTCCACATTCCTCGTCTACCCACTCTGTCATATACTTTCTCCAAATCCAGGATGGTTGCATACAACTTCTTTCTCATCTCTTGACACCTTTCCACTAAACACCTTAGGATGAATATCTGATACACACCTCTTCCCTTTCTGTTCTTCTTCAACTATTCCATCCATCGTCTAATCCTACGTTGCCCCATGAGGAGCGTAGGAGCCCGGGGCTAGGCAAGTTGGTCCTGGCATTTATGAGTGATCCCTCTCTTATATCTCTAATTCTGTCAAGTATCCTACCATACACTTTTCCTATTACACTATGAAGACACATGCCTCTATGATTACCACACACTTTTTCCCCTTTTCCCTTGTACAGGGAAATATATTGCTTAATTTATGAAATTGAGTGCAACTTCTCTTCCATAATTATACATTTGAAATGCTTCTTAAACTGAAGTTAGTGCTGTAATCAATGATGAGGGAGAGATTCTCGGGCTCCCATCTCTATCCGTAATGAGACCTGCATTAGGCTGGGTTTAATCATGCTCAGCTATGCTGGGATACGTCAACTTATACCATAATGGTTTAATTAATTAATAAATGCACTGTACAAGGTCTTACAAATATAAAACGAGAAGAAGGCATGGTGGATGAAAACATTATGATGTGCAGTGGAAACTGAACTATCTATCTGTCTATTGCCAGACGCCTTAATCCCGTAAGGCGTGGCCACAAACAAATCGCCCTATCACCTCAGCTCACACCCCCCCTCTCTCCACTCCATCCTTCCATCTCATACTCGGCCTCCCCATCCCTTCCCCCCCTCCCTACACCTCACTCACATCCACTCTTCTCGTTAGTCTCTCGCTCTCAATCCTCTCCACATGGCCAAACCACCTCAATGTATTTCTCCTAACGCTTTCTGTCACACCCACATCCACACCACAACGTTCATTCACCTCCTCATTTGTCAGTCTGCCTATCCATGTAACTCCACATGCTCCTCTCAAATAGCTGAAACTAGAAAAAATAAAACTAGGTGATTTTCTTGAATAAACTTGGAAAAATAAAGTATTTTCTTGAATGTTTCCACAGAATGTGAGGAAAACACAAAAAGGGTGAAGGAATAATAATGACTTTGTATAAAAAAGTACAAAACAAATAAAAAGAAACAGAAAGCAGTGACATGTGAAATGCATTTTTTTTTTTTTCATCATTTTAAAGTACCTGAGGCATATAAACCCTGTGGGTGGAAAAGATATGGAAATATGTCAAAAATATGGGAAGAGGCAGAAATACCACGCTAAAAAAAAAAAAAAAAAAAAAAAAAAAAGAGGCACTGACAGCGACAGGAGACGTCTGTAGTCGTGTGGGTTTTCTTGGAACAGCAGCTGGATGAAGGTGGAAAATTAGATTTTGAATGGATGGATAAAAGAACCTAATTTTATTAAACAGTGATCAGAACTGTAGAGGGATCACAACATGGGAGAGAAATTATATAAAAAAAAGTGTCAGACTGCTTTGCTAACCATATAACATATGAGAGATTTCTAGAGGTGTCAATGGACAAAGAGAAACAAACAAAAGACATATGAGACCACAACTTACTACTGATGGGTTTAGGAGGAAACAAGGAAAAGGAGGTGGAAATGCCACAGGGGGAAACTGTTTACTTTATAAAGGATAATCAGTCTCTGAATGATTATACTGTACTTGGGTAGTGTGATGGGTAAGGAGGGAAGTTTAGAGGATGAAGTACTTGAAAGTTTACACCAGGGAAGCAAGGTTGCTGGTTCATTGAAAGCAGTGATAAGAAACAGAGAAGTGAGCACAAGTAAAAAAAACAAAAAAAAAAAAAAAAAGTCACTTCATGACAGTATAAGGTACCAACTCTGAGATATGGAAGCAAAGCTTGGGCCTTGCTGGAAAGACACAAGTCAAGAGTGAGAGCAGCGGAAATGAGATATTTGAAAGAAGCATACATGTGGAGTTACAAGGAGAGAGACTGACAAATGAGGGAGTGAAAGTGGGTTGTGGGCGTGGATGAGATAGAGAGTGTTCAGAGAAATACACTGAGGTGGTTTAGCCATGTGGAGAGAATGGAGAGCGAGAGACTAATGAGGAGTGCGTGAATGAGATGGATGGGGGAAGAGGGAAGGGGAGGCCAAGGATGAAATGGAGAGACATATGAGAGAGGGGTGTGTGAGCTGGCTGGAAGGCAGTGAAATGGCATGGAGACATGGAGTGGAGAGGTATATGAGACACGGGGGTGTGAGCTGGGTGGAGGGCAGTGAAATGGCAGGAGACAGGACGACAAGGAGACGATTTGTTTGCAGCCACCCCTTACGGATTAATGAGTATGGTTATAGATAGATGGACATTAGGTTACAGATACTGTATATTTTATCTATTCACTGCACAACCCTGGTATCTGGACTGTAGTAAAATATGAGAAAGAACTGTTTTAACCCGCGGCATCCCGTCGACGTGAATTAACGTCCACACGTCTTGTCACTGCCAATCCCGTTGAAGTTCATAAACGCGAATCAAATGCAAGGTCCCTAATTTGCACAATTTTCAATTTTCGCAAGTGATTTTTGGTACGTATACAAGGGACACCTTCCTCTACAAGATGCCTGGCAGGGACAATGCCTTACCCAGCATGACCTCTCCCCCCCCCCACCACTGTCTCAGCAATTCACCTGTTACCAGTGACCTGGCCAGTAAAGCCATGTCATGCCACGGTACGAAATTCAGGGCCAGAGTGATTACCCAATCGATGACAATGTGGAGGACAAACTTTACATAGCATTCGAAGAAGAAACAGTCAGAAATGATGATCAGGTAATGTTGCCAAAAAAGGTCAGGTATGTTGATGTGTTTCATTGAAACAATGCTTATACTGCCTATATTACTGTGTGAAAACCAATATTCTCTTGTACTACATATAAATTCATACCAAATAAATAAATAAATACCGTTTATGAGTGGTGTGGAATGGTTACTCTCCCATAGAACTCGTTTTCTTTGGAGCCAGCCTGATACAAAACACATTGAGGTGAGGAGGTACTGCTACCTGTTTCGAGTATTTTAAAGCTCAGGTGAGCAATTTCTCTATGAATTTTCGATCTTTCTCACCAAAAGCGGAGGTTTGAGCAAAAAAAAAAAAAAAAAAAAAAAAAAAAAAAAAAAGGTCGGGATTGGGGGGAGTCAGTGGTGGAAAACTGGTCGGGATGGGGCGGGTTAAGGATAATGACTTATTGAAGCCTTAAACTTTTCAACATCAGAATGTTTTCATTTTTATTCTGGAAGCTACTGGTAATGTTTACCACTACTCCTTAATGCCTGTGTCTTGGTTGAGGTCATTGGTGTGAGTGTGTAGTATACTGCTGGATCACAAGAAAATTTATCAAAGGTACTGGTGTCAAACAACAACAGTACCGGGTAACTCTATATTAACATTTTTTGCAGAGGTACTTAACATATTATTTAATTATGTGTAATATTAACCATAAAACGTTTTCTAGATGTGCAAACTACAGTATGTCCTGAGATATGAAGACAATCTTGGTTAAATATCCTGGTTGGATTTGCATCATTTTGGATTTTAAAAAAATGGAGCTTGGTTTTACTGAAGGTGGCTTTCAATCTGATCCATGAGCCTGGAAAACAATTTATATATTTTAATAGGCTACAGTTAAATTCTCAATCCACTCACGCTGTACTACCGCCTGCTTCTTCCTTCACCTTTATCAATATTGATCAGTGTCTGTCGTCCTCTCATCCTATTTCTCCCATCTTTCCTGTCACTTTTTATTAGTCTTCTTTCCGTTCCAGGTGGCTTTATATTGAGTTGCAAGCCTAACTGTTTCCTGTAAGCCAAGAAACTATTTGCAAAGCTGGGTGGTAACCATATAACCTACCCACATGTGTTCCCTTCCTGTCACCAGGTGGGTTGGCGGATGGCTAGTGCCCCTCCCTGTGAAACAAAGACAAACGGCCACCCTTTATAGGAGTATGGCGTCTGGCTACAGATAGATAGACTGATAGACAGAGAGATACACAGACGATACTGAACCAACAGGACCATTTTGTTGTGTGCTTGACATTTTTTTTTTTTTTTTTAGCTACACCACAGTGCAGTGTTAAGCCCCGTCCACACTAGGGTCGTGCCACGTGCTCTGTTCCGCGTCATGTTGCTGATGCCGGTGACGTCCATAGTAGTACTACAATGGGCAGAACACACCAGTTACCGGTGACCTGCAAGAGGGTGATGATAGATACCAACACTGAAGCAGTTCAAGAGACTGTGATGTGGAGCATTGTGGTACTATGTTGTGACAAAATGAAAAAGAATAGGAATAAGATGATGTGGTGCAAGCAATGGCTGTCTCGTCACTGTTTTAAACTTGCACTTCTTAAGTTGTCCTTGTATTGCTTGTTTTTCATCTGCCACATACATGGATGCATCTTCAGCAGTTCTATAAAATGTAGGGCGTTGCCCCTTGACCATTCAATACCAGTACTACCTTCTGACACTGCGTCGTACTGCAGATCAAACAGCGGTAACGGAAGCCAGACAGCTACTGTGAGGGCATTGTAGTGCGCTGTCACCATGAAATGTCCCTCGTCCAGATTTGCCCGAAGTATGCAGCACAGACTCTCCGCGGCACGATAACCCGAGTTGGGCAACATGACATGCAACAGAGCGTGACCCCTAGTGTGGACGTGACTTTAGTCCATACAGCAGATCCACTATGGCTGCTGGTGCTGTGTTGGAGTAACTCACATTTTGGTGTTGTGTACAGTATATGGTACACGAGTATACCGGTTCCCCACTTAACCTAACTAACCAAGTTCACCACCACAGGACACAGTTCATCTGATCCAATGTGGTTGCTGGTGTGGTGCTTGGGTAGTTAAGTGTTGGCGTTGCACATATGGCAATTATTATACACATGACTGTCAATCTTCTTGCTTTCCACATGCCCTGTCATTTACCACCTAGTTTTATCATCATCACTTACCAACTGCTGCTGCTTATGTGCTGTTGGCCTAATTCAGGTAGTGGTGATGTGACCACAAAGTTATATTTGGTTTCGCACATTCACAAAACATAAACATTATTGAGCAACAAATATATCACAAACTATGGCTGTCCCTTAAGGGTACAGTATATACAGGGTGTCCCTAGAGTTATATAAAAAACTTTGAGAAATGACAGATGAGGGAATTCTAAGCAAAAGATGTTATACGAACATGTGTCCAAATCTCAACCGTTACGGAGGTACAATTACTGATGACCTTATGGGTGAAAATGGTCTCCTTCATAATTCGCCCATAAGGTCATCAGTAACTGTAGCTCCGTAACGGTTGGGATTTGGACACATGTTCATATAACATTTTTTCCTTAGAATTCCCTCCTCTATCATTTCCCAAAGTTTTTGACTTAACTCTTGGGACACCCTGTATATATATATATATATATATATATATATATATATATATATATATATATATATATATATAAGATTAATACTTTGCCACAAGGACACAGCCCTTCCATATTTCCTATTGAAACCAGTCTTTCACAGGCTACTTGTTGTGCTTCCTAAATTACCATAATCACAGGGATTATTTTTTTTATGACATCTGTGAAATACATATAGACTTGTTTATATAAACATCATACATTCCCTCACTCCCACGAAAGTACCAGCAACAG
Source organism: Coenobita brevimanus (assembly GCF_032717465.1). NCBI lineage: Eukaryota > Metazoa > Arthropoda > Malacostraca > Decapoda > Coenobitidae > Coenobita > Coenobita brevimanus. The sequence goes on along the minus strand of NC_137040.1, from coordinate 18,068,181 downwards.
CAAGTCTTGCTGCCAAACTCTCCACATGCATGTCTTACTTTTGGCATAATTTGAACTTCCCAAATGATATGTTAGGTTTGGAAAATTTCAGTTAAGTTAGGCTTGGTTACATTAGGAACGGATTGGTTAGATTAGGATAGGATTGGATTGGCTGTTGGAATAAGTTAGCTTATAATACATTAGATTAGGTTTATTAAGACTCAACCTTGGGATTTGGACTGACAGGTATCTGAGGGGTGTCTAGGTAAGGTTAAGTGGCAATCCCAGGTGCTTAAAATCAGGGGGGTGAGGGGGTGAAGCCCCCAGTTAGGATACTCTAGCTAAGGATGGGTTAGGTCAGGCTGGATCATTAGGCATCCTATAAATATGAATGTCTGATGCACTAACGCGTCCCGTCGGCAAGACAGTCAGTAATCAACGCATCGTCAGTAAACAGGCTGCCACAGGCAAACTGGCGGCTTCCTTAAATAACACAAAAGTGTATTTTTATTTACTCTACGCATTTTGCAGTCTAAAATAACAAGATAACTATGTTCCCCATGGTTATTACTTTCCCGAAGTTCATGAGACTGTAAGAAGACAGTTGCAATCGCCACACCCATTTCACAGAATCAAAAACTACAGTATAATAATAATAATAATAATAAAGAAAACAAAATGAGTGTCCATTAAAAGTAATACTACAAAGACAAGTAGTAACAGAGGAGGTTTTGTAGGTAAATAGAGCAAATTGCATTTTTCCCACTTAAGAGCAGAGGGGCAGGGGGCTCAGTGGTAGAGCGTCGGACTCGGGACCGGGGGGTCGTGTGACAGAGCAACGCCCTGTAGCTGCCATGCCGGGAGGGGTAGCGCCCTTCTGTCACCTAGCAAGGCTATATGATCTAATAAGTTATAGCTCGGGGGAACATTTCCTTTTTCCACTTTGGAGCAGAGGGGCCTGAGGCTGGGCTGGTGTAGTGCAGAACACTTAAGGACAGGAGGCTGACCTACGCCCCTGGTAATGTCTACAAGACAGAAATACTTATGGGACTCCAACCACAGTGCACAGCCACAGGCCACTGTGCATTCTGACCCAACACCTCTACTACCACACCACCATAAAAAAGGTAACAAAAGTGGTAACAAAGTAACAAATAACTCAGCACACAAAGTATACTCCCTCTGGCTACCTCTGGGACTTGAACCACAGCACATTTTGACCCGAGGGCTCTACCTCCACGCCACCATTAAAAAAAGTAACAAAGTGGGTAAAAAAGTGAGTAACAAGTAACATCAAAGAAAGTAAATGTCCCTCCAATAAGACAGAGTAAACTGAGAGTAACAAATAACATCAGAGAGTAATGTCTGTCCATAGAGATAATTCTCAGCACTAAGCAAAAAGACAAAACAAAATGTAGATTCCATTAAAGTAAAACAAAAACTTATAAGATGAATCAAATCACACCAGGTGTGGGGGTGGGGCCTGTCGCTGTGTGGGGTGGTGGTAAATCACACCAAGTGTGGGGGTGGGGCCTGTCGCTGTGTAGGGTGGTGGTAAATCACACCAGGTGTGGGGGTGGGGCCTGCCGCTGTGTGGGGTGGTAGTAAATCACACCAGGTGTGGGGGTGGGGCCTGCCGCTGTGTGGGGTGGTGGTAAATCACACCAGGTGTGGGGGTGGGGCCTGCAGCTGTGTGGGGTGGTGGTAAATCACACCAGGTGTGGAGGTGGGGCCTGCCGCTGTGTGGGGTGTGGTAAATCACACCAGGTGTGGGGGTGGGGCCTGCCGCTGTGTGGGGTGTGGTAAATCACACCAGGTGTGGGGGTGGGGCCTGCCGCTGTGTGGGGTGGTGGTAGCGGTGGTTCAGGTACAGTGCCGAGACACTGACCAACAGTTTGACCACAAACCACGCCACCACCCCCACCCAAGCCCCATTCCACATCTCCCACACCTCTATCACCCCAACTATGGCCTCCAGGGGGTGAAGCAGCTGGGCACAATAGATGGCACTCAGTGCCAGCTGCCAACTCAGACATACTGACACCCAGAATTACACTCAGCACCAACAGCACAACCTGAAACACGTCATTTTTGACAAACCAAAAGCCAACCCAAGTGGTGAGCAACCAACAGTGATAAACAATAAGCCAAGTTAGACCCGCGTTGACCTCATACCGCAATTGTGAAGAAATTACCATCCCGGTCAATTCAGACAACATTAGCCTACCGGGACAGTGACTATATTGTTCTCCTAATGACTTAATTGCCCAGTTAAGCCTTGATGGCTCAATATTATGGCGCAAAATTGTGTCTAGAGGAACACCATTCTCAACAAATTTGGAAACAATCTCAGAAATATCCTTACGGAAATAGGGAACACATGTTTTGACAAAAATGGTGAAACCTAAATCAGTAAGTGACACAATTACGAACCAACAAGTTATGAGTACGAACAATATCTTTTTGAGGAGGGGCCGAATCCCGTTAGTGTTGACGGGGATAGTGGTGGGGCGGTAGACCCCGTTGTCCATGTGTACAACTGTGTGGGACATTTTGGGATGAGCTTACCAAAACTTAATCGTAAGCTATATCACAATCCAATATCGTACTACACAGTACGATTAATTTTAACCTTACTAACCGTTATAAAATTACGGGTCACAATGAAAATGCGAGAGCGCGGACAACACACCCTCTCGCTAACTCGTCCACTAGAGTCGCTCACGCAGGTGCTCACCTTTTATAGCCCCAAGACGCCGGAAGTGGATATTATGAATACTTCGCGCTGCCAATATTTCGTTATTTTTCTGCCATAATTACCTCAGTGCCATTCAAACCCTTTAAACTTACACATTTTAAGAAAAAAAAAAAATCCGTATTCTAAATTTTATTAAATTAAGATTGATTTAGTGTTAAAATCGCATAATAAGAAAGGTCAAGTAGGTAATATTTTCGAAACTGCCTTTACATCGGTCGTATAAATTTAAATTCAAATCTGCGTTTGTATTTTTGAATGCACCACAGCAAAGACAACATAAACTAGCCATACTGTTTTGTGAATATTCATTGTTTCCTTTTTCACTTCCTAACTACTGTTTCTTCAAAGAAGACTGAAATAAATAACTTTTCACAAAGACTTCCCCAACCTCCTTGGAAAATATCATGCATAGTTATGACACCTACCACAATACTAACCTACTGGCCTGTGACTCCATATCCTTTCCATAGCACCTCTTCGTGACTAGCACCATAGTCTATGTTAGTGCTAATCTCTTATTACAGCACAACACTGAAGATGGTTAGATGGCAATTTTACGCCAAGTTAAAGTAAACAGAGTTTAGTATCGTCACTATTTACTTTCCTCTAACTTCTCCTAAAGGCCTTACTTTGATCAGCTGGATTGGTGATAATTACAGTTTAAGGGAAAAACATTCAAGCACCAGATTCTGTGGCTACTAATGGTGCTTTTAATAACAAAATCAAACAATTTATGGATGCTGTGAACTCTCTTCAGCTACAATTAGGGTGAGGTGGGGGTCAACCCTACTATTAGTGGCAAAATATTACACCAAACATTCAGATAAAGGTTTTATTATGAAATGTAAATATCAAAAGATGCTTCAGGAATAGGGCTATCTTTGGTATGGTTATCACTTCTTTTGATAAAAGATGAGTTATTTTAAAAGTTTTTCAAAAAGATAGCCATGTATATAGATAGTGGGGTTGAAGCCTACATCCTATTTGACAACACTGTAATGTGGTACCAAAGAAAATCTAAGTTTATATATGAAGTAGGCATTGTAAGAATTCAGAGCAGACACATTTATCTACTCCATGACTTTCATATTGCCTTACAAGCAACACAAAAATGTAATATTCCAGTATTAAATGTTTAACCTGGCTGAATACTGAAATGTGGTGCTAAATTATTGTAAAAGTAAAGGACATATGCTGTCCCAGTACAAAAATGTTGGCCACATGTTACAGAAATATATATGCCATGAATGAAGAAAAACAGGCCAGGTTAAGACGTAGGACTGTTATTATTTAAAAAAGATATATGCTATAACACTACATAAATAAAGGTGAAGGTACACACTGCACTCTTTAATCTACCTCGGGTGTTATGCCAGCATGTTAACCTGATATTACAAGTCTACTTCATATTGTACTGAGTTAGAGCCACATTTAATTTAATTATTCTGGCAAGCCTCTGTTTTACCT
>NC_137040.1:18048977-18053977 GCF_032717465.1 Coenobita brevimanus | reverse complement strand
CATGGTGCTGGCCTGCAAATCAGGAAGACCCGGGTTCAAGTCCCGGTGTGATAGAGGTTTCTTTAAAATGTGGCTGAGGGAAGTTTGCGTAGCAGGCTTTCCTTAAAACCACAAGGCCCCCTTACACTTCACCTCACACACACCAAGACACTTACACACACTACTACATACATACACACATCAAGACGCACACACACACACACACTACTACATACATACACATCAAGACGCACACACACTACTACATACATACACACATCAAGACGCACACACACACTACTACATACACACATCAAGACACACACACACACACAAGACACGTACACAGCCACCTTCACACAGTAGACACACCACACACACACACAAGGTGGGACAGACACACCACAGGCAGACAGAGAGGGGTATATACAAAACACAGGGAGTGAGAGAGGAGGGGGTTTTATTAAAAAGTCCAATTTTGGTATACCTCCTGTGGCAAAATTGATATAGCCCCCCCTTTAATATTTTTTGGATATTTTCATTCAGTGCCCCCCAGGCCCCAGACCCACTCGGCTGAACCAATTGTCTGGCGTCAGCTGGAACATGATATACTAGAGTTATGCCGATCATGCGGGGGTTAATGGTGAGTGTAGTAACTGTCAGGCTCCTATGACTCACTCAGCCGAACAAAATCGTCTGTCAGCTGGAATGGAATACTAGAGTTGTCCCAAGCACCAGAGGGTTAAGAATCTTAGTGAGAGGGAGTGACATACTGACCATTCATGGGTTCCTTTTTATGCGCGTGTGTGTGTGTGGATGGGTGGGGTAAAGGTGAGGTGGGGTGGGGTAGATTGTAAGCGGGGATTAACCCAAGGGGGATTTTGGGGGGGACATTACCGGACAGGTCAGGTGTAATTCCTATCTGACCTTACCTGTGTCGTAGCAGGAAGAGACATGTCCCTTCCTGCTACGACACAGGTAAGGTCAGATAGGAATTACACCTGACCTGTGCGACTTACCTGTGTCGTAGCAGGAAGGGACGTCTCTTCCTGCTACGACACAGGTAAGAGTCAGATAGGAATTACACCTGTCTTAGCCGGTAATGTCCCCCAAAATCCCACGTGGTTAATCCCCGCCCCTTGACCCCACCTCGCGCACCTTTACCACACGCTCCCGCACTGCGCATAAAAAGGAACCCTGGCACGGTGGTGTCTCATCTCCCGCTCCCTCAGATTCTTAACCCTGCAGTTGCTGGGACAAACACCTCTAGTACCCCATTTCAGCTGACTCAGGTATTTTTATTCGACTGGAGTGAGTCATAGGAGCCTGACAATGTCCTTCTACCGTCACCATTGCCCACTCACGACCGACATAACTCTAGCATCATGTTCCCAGCTAATGTGGGTAATTTGGTTCAGCCGAGACAGAGATCCTAGGATCCTGAGAGACACTATAACAGCGGTTCCCAGCCTGGGAGCCATGGCCCCCAAGGGGGCCATGGGACAGTGACTGGGGGGCCATGGGCCTTATTGGTAATATAAGATATTATAAGTTATTTGGTCTGGAGGTAAAACCTGACAGAAATCAAGTATGAAATATACCTTACTGTGCTAGTTTAGCCTTAGAGTATATTGGGGTAAGTACCATTTTCTGCACAATATCAAATATTAAAAATATATAAATATACGATCTGAGTTATATAGGGGCCATGGAGCTTCTCATAATTTTCTCGGGGGCCACAGGACCAAAAAGGTTAGAGAACCACTGCACTATAACATCACAAACAAAATACAAAATGCCTTCCCTCCATCCTGAACATTACTATAATTCATTTACATTAAGTAAGCTCGTATTTTCGTATTTTTGCAGCTTATTTCATGTATCTTAGTTAAAAGAAAAAAATACTTCCAGGCAATTGAATAAAACCAACACTTGTAGACGAAGACTATAATTACCAAAACAGTTTCAAATTGGACACTGCCACCATCTTCAGTGGTCAAGATAGTGAAAGGGAGTGACAATACTGACACTACAAGGGTTCCAGCACATGCCGTGTGTGTGTGTGGAAGGGTGGGGTAAAAAGGTGAGGTGGGGTGGGGTAGATTGTCTCTTCCTGCTACGACACAGGTAAGGTCAGATAGGAATTACACCTGACCTGTCCGGTAATGTCCCCCCAAAATCCCCCTTGGGTTAATCCGCGCTTACAATCTATCCCACCCCACCTCACCTTTACCCCACCCTTCCTGCTACGACACAGGTAATGTCAGATAGGAATTACACCAGACCGGTCCGGTACTGGCCCCCCCACAATCCCCCTTGTGTTAATCCCCGCTTAGAATCTACCCCACCCCAACTCACCTTTACCCCACCCTTTCACACACACACAGGCATAAAAAGGAACCCTTGTATAATCAGTATGTCACTCCCTCTCACTATCTTGACCACTGAAGATGGTGGCAGTGTCCACCGAAACTGTTTGGTAATTATATTCTTCGTCTACAAGTGTGGGTTTTATTCACGATCAACTTTGATTATCACGCAAGAGTGATTCATCCAGCCAATACTACGAGCTCTGTATCTTTTCATAGCCCTTCTTCGTGACTAGCATCGTATTCTAGTTATCTATAGTTACAACTGAGCATTCAAGTTGGAGGGATCACAACTTTAAGCAATTACAGTAAACAAACAAACAAAAAGCAAGTGTCGTCCTCTCGACCTCTCGTCTTCGCAGGAATGCAGCGGTGACGCCATCTTGTGCGTGGAATGCGTGAAGTGCAGGCTCTTGAGTGGAAGGAGCACGGAGCCACGGGAGACTTAATAATATTCGCTAGTCAGCCAGTCTAGAAGCCTGGGACATTTGCCTGAAATAATAATAATAATAATAATAGTAATGATAATAATAATAATAATAATAATAATAATAATAATAGAAATAACAATAAAACCAGTTATATACATAATTCAATATCTTAGTCACTCTATCTGTCCATTCCGCCCCTTCAGTACGAGGACGCATTTCTGTAAGCTCTTTTTTCTAACATGGGAGGTTCGATTCGTTTGACTGAGCCTATCCATAAGACTCCTAAAGCTGAGTAAATGCCTCTGAAAGTTGCAAAATATGAAATATAAAACGTCTATATGATATAAAAACCTTTGTTCACCTCCTGGACTCGATCTGTGGCGCCTAGAACAAGTGCTGACGTCATGTTTACACTTTGCCACCTTTAGACGATTTCCTGGAGCTTAAAGAAACCCTCTCGGGATGATGGGACAGACACAATAACCCCTTCAGTCAGAGAATGACTTAGTTACTTTGTTCTAGGTAGCCGGACGATTTTATTCAACTTAGGAGATCCCCTCGTAGTGAAGGGGTTGATGGTGACTGTATCTAACCCCTCCAGTACGAAATTTCTCTCCAGAGTTGAAGAAAATCGTCTGGAGGAAGAAAGATGAAAATCGAAAAAAGTGTTAATGTGGACAATGAGTTAGATAAGACTGGTTTGGTTAAGGTAGGGTAGGGATGGGACGGTTGTGGCAGGGTGGGGTAGGGTTGGGTCGGTTATGGCCGGGTGGGGTAAGGTTGGGTTAGTTTTTGGCAGGGCGGCGTAGGATTGGACCGGTTTTGGCAGGGTGGGGTAGGACTGGGTCGGTTTTGGCAGGGTGAGGTTAGATTGGGCTGATTATGCCGAGGTAGGGTAGGGATGGGTCGGTTATGGCAGGGTTGAATAGAGGTGGGTCGATTAGGGCAGGCGAGGGTAAGCATGGGTAGGTTATGGCTGCGTTGGGGAGGGTAGGATAGGTTATGGCAGGGTAGGATAGGGCTGGGTGGTGGTGGGCTGGGTAGGGTAGTGTAGGGCTGGGTAGGGTAAGGTAGGCTGAATCAGGGTAGTGTAGGGTACAGAAGAGTGGTGGGTATAACTGCCGTTTAGTTCCGTCATATCCAACGTCTATTTCACTCAGTTATACTACACTGTCTCATCAAATTTGGGGCGATCTTCTCTACGATTTCTCTTCTCCGCTTAGTTCCAGTCCTTTAGTTCATTCATGACCCTTGGCTTTCCTTTTTTATTTATCTTTTTTTTTTTTTTATGAGGTGGAGCGCAGGTGCACGAGGCTAGACCACCATTGGTCCAGAATATTAAAGGGAGTAGGCCACCAAACTACGCATATGGTACACGTCTACACGTCAAAACATCTGTCCACCTCTGGGACTTGAACATGGGAGCGCTGGACGCAGAGCTCTCGGTTTGCGGACTCACTGTTACTCTTTGCTAACTTCTGACGATATCCTACAGCTTCAGAAAACCCTCTTAGGATGACAGGACAGAATCATTTAATCTTTCAAGCCGAGAACAACTTATTTACATTGTCCTAGCTGACCGCATGATTTTATTCAGCTTAGGAAGTCCCCTGATAGAGATGGGGTTGATGATGAAAATATTTAACCCTTCCAGTTCAAAATTTCTCTCTACTGTAGAGGTGAAGAAAATCATCCGAAGGTAGAGAGGAAGAAAACAGGAAAAGTAATGTAGTGGTGAAAGGGCTGTACAGGGGGAGGGTAGGTTAAAGTTAGGGTAGAGTTGGGTCGGCAATGGCAGGGTAGGGTAGGGTAGGCTGAGGAGTAGGCTAGTGTAGAGATTGAAAAGAGTAGGGTAGGAGTAAATTGAACTGAATAAGTATATACAATAAAATCTGACGATACAACAACCAGGGTCATATGCCGCCGGATGACAACGAGAATAAAAGCACTCGAAAAGATGAAATACACACACACACACACACACACACACACACACACACACACACACACACACACACACACACACACACATACACACACACACACACACGCACACATACACACACACACAAAATACAATTCATAATTAAAACAAGAAAAAACACTAAAACACTAAGAACACTAAAACCACTGTATACTAAATTTTACACGGTAGTGCAGCTACCTACACCAAGCAAAGGTTTCCCCCCTCCACCACAACAAGCATCCTCTCCAAGTACCA